>NC_090729.1:2596819-2604319 GCF_036898095.1 Palaemon carinicauda
TGGTTTTTCCGAGTGTAATTAAAATTTTATTGAAGCTTTAGGCTATATTTTATACATTTTAGACTGTGTGGAATATTTCCAAGATTGTATACGTGTGAGTTTCGGTGAATTAGGTAATCGATTCTCTTGGTGCCTAGGCTAATTGCTTATGGAGCCTTAGTATACTTTATCATACTCCCCGGTTGCTTTCTTTTCTTCGGAGAAGGTATGCAATCCCTTTCCCTCTGTTTAAGCCTTGGGCTTATCCCTAAGTGGTTTTTTCCGAATTTATTTTCGATAAAACTATACTAGGGTGTTACTGTACCTTCCTGTTCCTGTAGTTATGGTTCAAGAGGGACAGAACAACAGAGTTTTTAGTCTGAGTCTGTGTTGTCTGGCTTGGGGCAGAGTCCCCCTCGCTGACCTAACACATACAAAGGGAGCTTAGCTCCCTTAGGTCACTACCGAAGGTTTCTGTAGTTATGATTCCTTCTTTTGTGATCTACCAGACTAGTCCTGTTGCTGTTCTCGGGGGAGGATAAGTTCTTCCCTTGGGAGTAGCAACGCCTTCCTTGCTTTGGTGCTCTGGAAGCTGGTAAGTATTGCTGGCCTTTCCCCTTAGATCTCCCTTAGGCTAAGATAAGTTTCTTGGCTGCGGGTGATCTGTCACTAAAGCAAGGTTGGCAGGACCCTCTTGTCCCTTCCCCCTCTATCTCCGTAATGGCCTAGCCATTACTGTACTGTACCTTGCCGGCCGGCAGAGCTGGCCGGCAGGGGTCTTACTGTACTGTACGTCGTTCTACTTCTGGACCTAGTATAGGTTGGGATGTGGAATTGACTCAGCCCATTGCCGGCCGGCAGAGCTGTATACGTGTGAGTTTCGGTGAATTAGGTAATCGATTCTCTTGGTGCCTAGGCTAATTGCTTATGGAGCCTTAGTATACTTTATCATACTCCCCGGTTGCTTTCTTTTCTTCGGAGAAGGTATGCAATCCCTTTCCCTCTGTTTAAGCCTTGGGCTTATCCCTAAGTGGTTTTTTCCGAATTTATTTTCGATAAAACTATACTAGGGTGTTACTGTACCTTCCTGTTCCTGTAGTTATGGTTCAAGAGGGACAGAACAACAGAGTTTTTAGTCTGAGTCTGTGTTGTCTGGCTTGGGGCAGAGTCCCCCTCGCTGACCTAACACATACAAAGGGAGCTTAGCTCCCTTAGGTCACTACCGAAGGTTTCTGTAGTTATGATTCCTTCTTTTGTGATCTACCAGACTAGTCCTGTTGCTGTTCTCGGGGGAGGATAAGTTCTTCCCTTGGGAGTAGCAACGCCTTCCTTGCTTTGGTGCTCTGGAAGCTGGCAAGTATTGCTGGCCTTTCCCCTTAGATCTCCCTTAGGCTAAGATAAGTTTCTTGGCTGCGGGTGATCTGTCACTAAAGCAAGGTTGGCAGGACCCTCTTGTCCCTTCCCCCTCTATCTCCGTAATGGCCTAGCCATTACTGTACTGTACCTTGCCGGCCGGCAGAGCTGGCCGGCAGGGGTCTTACTGTACTGTACGTCGTTCTACTTCTGGACCTAGTATAGGTTGGGATGTGGAATTGACTCAGCCCATTGCCGGCCGGCAGAGCTGCTGGCCGGCAAGGGTCTTATGTTTTCGAGTGCTGCCCGGACCTCTCTTGGCCCCTCATCCATGCCTGCCGGCAGAGCCGGACGGCATTGGTCAAGGAAGCCTGAATTAGTTTCTCCCCTACCTTATATGCACTCTTTCGGTTGCTGGGCTTGGAGGTTGTGTACACTCTTATCCCGGCATCCATTCTATTTTTCTTCTAGTGCTGTACCTGTCCCGGCTGCCGGCCTATGAGGCCGGCAGCCGGGCAGGTGTAGTCCTCTGGTTCTTTTGCTGCCGGCTGGCATCGGTCTTGTACCTTTGCCGTCCGGCTTATGTCAGTCCTTGTCTGCCGGTCACCAAGAGTGTGGCCGGCAGCTGGGTACTACCTTGTGTAGTTGCTGGCCGGCAGCCATTGCCGGCCAACACTGACTGTTACCGGCCGGCAGTTGCTGCCGACCGGCACAGGCATTTGAACCAGAGTGCTGCCGCCCTATAGCTGTTAAGTAGTATACTTTAAAGCTAGTTGTGGTGTGTGCTGGCCGGCAAAGGCAGGCCGGCACACATCCCCCTATACTGTACTAGTATTCTTCTGTATAGCATATACAGTAAGAAGAAAACTATAGTAAAGGTTTTGGTACAGCACTGTATCTTCTAACACTATTGTGTTTTCTTGCACATCCCTTTGCTGTTGCCCTCAGATAGGAAGCTGAGTTCTTCCCTGTCTATTATCCAGGATTTTAAAATCATTGCTTAGGTGTGAGCTCCACCTGTTTCCTCTGGAAACCTTGCATTGGTTACTCTAGAAGAGATAAACCATTTTTGATTTTATTATCTGGAAGGCTGCAACAATGGGTTGTGAGGGAAACACAAGTGTGTGTCTTTCCTTTCTGAATTGTTATGCTATACTATGCATATCCAGTGATACATAGTTCACTTGATACTCATGGAAATTTCTTCTCTTTACAGAAGGACACTCCGAAGTGGGGAAGTGCTTTCTGCAATGTCAGCAGCAAGAACCTCTGCGGACATGAGTTTTGTAGGAGACACGCAGCATACACTGTCTCCAAGGATGATCTCCGGTATTGGGACCCTCAGGTATGTACTGTGTGCACTAACCTGATTAATGAGACATTTAAATAGCTAGGAAGAAGCTTCGTACCTGGGTAAGGGGCTTCCAAAAGAACACTTCTGGCCCTTATCTTCCAAGTGAGAAGATGAGCGCGTATCTTTTCCCTAAGGCATCAGCTGATGCAGTGATTCCCCAGCCTCAAGATGAGATCCCCTAAGTTCAGATCCAGGTGGATGCTGAAGTCGCGGTCGCGATGCAAGACATCCAGCTAAATGACAGGATGTCTGATGTGGACGGGTGTCAGGAGGAAGACCTCCTGGCAGAAGCCCAGGATGAAGTTCAAGCCCCTCTACATCGGCCGGTCTCCCAGTAGAGCTGGGACAGGCCCTCTCTTTTATTGTTGGAATGATCCAACAAATGCAGAAGGAGAATCAGGAGAAGGCGGCTGCAATGGAACTGCGAATGCAGTGCCTTGCAGAATCACATGGGCCCCAGAAAAAGCTCAATGTGAAAGACCTTCCCTTGTGCTCAGATGCTAACCCATGGAGGTATGCTGAGCACATGCCGATGACGACTGGAAAGATCGTCATCTCGGATAAGCTGGGCTCAGTTCCCCTGGAGGGTGGAATTCTGGCCCAGCAAGGCATCATATCCGGACTGTTATGTCCGGCTGAGGAAGGAACCAGCTTCAAAGGAGGAGACAGAGCCGAAGGAGGTCATAGTGATGGACCATGCTAAGGCTCAAGCTCTACTTTCATCCTCGATGAAAGAGAGGGGCTTCTCTAACTCAAAGGTAGCTGCAATGAATAGGAAACTCCCTTCCTTTGTGTCCTCGCCTACTAGAGCCTTCCCCCTTTTACAGAAAGGGTTTCTGGCTGTACTAAAAGCAATCGAGGCCGGCAAGTCTTGCCCCTCCCTAGAGGAGTGTAAACCCTTGTCGCTGGCCCTGCCTATGGACCACAAAGACTGGAAGGACGTCCATCTTACGTTCTCAGTGGGAAAGTTGGAGGCTGATATTGCCGGACGTCAGTTCGGCAAGGACCTCCCTAAGCTGTCTGACTTTCTTTTGCGAAGTGAGTTCGATACAAAAGAAAGACTGACTGCCTCAATGTCTCTTCAGACTACTCTCGAGACGATGGCAAGTGACACCAAGGTCCATGAAATGTTCATGGTAGTGGCCAAGCCTCATCTGGCCACAGTGACGAAGGACCTTTATGGCTTCGTCAAGGCAAGGAGAGCTTGTAGGGAGTTCGTGTTTACCTCGGCTACGGTGAGGCACGAGCTAAAGAAACTAATCTCCTCCAACATTTGGGGAAAAGACCTTTTTCCCTACCGACTTGGTCAAAGAAGTTGTTGATAAAGCCGCCTTGGAGAATAGAAACCTTCTCCAGAAGTAGGGCCTGGCTATCAAAAGAAAGTCTTCCCCGGATGAAGGTCCTCAACCAAAGAGGAAGACTATGAGGACTAGGCTACCGTCTCGGCCAGCCAAGCCTCTTAGACAGCAACAGCAACTGCAATTGCCATTGCCCCCAGTGCCCCAGATCGTGGCACAAACCCCGACCACCTTTCAGTGGGTACCCCAGGCCGTGTCTACACAGTCCACGGCATTCACCCCAGCGTTCGAAGGGCAGTCTACTTCCTTTCGAGCAAAGCCTAGAGGAGCAGCCAGAGGCTCGTCTAGACGCCCCTCAAGGGGAAGGGGATTCAGGGGTGGTCGTGGTCAGGAAGGCAAGACCTCAGGACGGTAGTCCAAGTGAGGTGATACCGGTAGGAGGGAGACTTCTGAAATTTCGGGATCGGTGGACCTTCGATCCCTGGGCCCACAGCCTACTCAAGAATGGACTGGGCGGGAGCTGGTACAGCACTCCACCCCCGTACCTTCGGTTTTTCCAACACCCCACCCCCGTACCTTCGGTTTTTCCAACACCCCACCCCCGTTATGGAGGAGTACGTTCAAGAACGGTTGGAGAAAAAGGGTGAAGCCCATCAATTTCTAAGGGAGGCTGTTTTGTGTTCCCAAGAAAGACTCGGAAAAGCTCAGAGTCATTCTGGACTTGTCGCCACTTATCAAGTTCATAGTGAATTGCAAATTCAAAATGCTAACACTGCAACACATAAGGACCTTACTGCCCAAGAGGGCATATTCCGTCTCTATAGACTTGTCAGACGCCTACTGGCACATTCCAATTAGCCATCGACTTTCCCCCTACCTAGGGTTCAGGCTACAACGAAGACTATACGCCTTCGGAGCCATGCCATTCGGGCTAAACATAGCCCCAAGGATTTTTACGAAGCTTGCGAGCGTAGCTCTCAAACAATTTCGCCTAAAGGGAATTCAGGTAGTAGCCTACCTGGACGACTGGTTGGTGTGGGCAGCATCCGAGACAGAATGCTTGCAAGCTTCCAGTCAAGTGATCCAGTTCCTAGAGTACCTAGGCTTCAAGATCAACAGAAAAAGTCTCGACTTTCTCCATCTGAAAATTTCCAGTGGCTAAGATCCACTGGGACCTTTTGTCACACCGTTTCTCCACCCCGGCGAAGAAAAGGAAGGAGATAGCGGGTTCTGTCAAAAGACTTCAAGATTCCGAAAGGATATCAAGACACGAGCAGGAGAGAGTACTGCGCTCTCTCCAGTTTGCTTCGGTGACAGACCCAGTGCTAAGAGCACAGCTAAAGGATGCAATCGGAGTTTGGAGAAGTTATGCATCAAACGCGTGAAGAGATCTGAGAAGACCAGCCGCTTCGGCTAAGTACTCTTCTCAGGCCTTGGTCCCAAGCCAGACATCTAAAGAAGTCAGGTTCTTCTTCAGCCACCTCCCCCGTCGGTGACGATTCACTCAGACGCCTCGAAGGAAAGATGGGGAGGTCACTCTCATCGGAAAAAAGTCCAGGGGACTTGGTCCAGGCTATTCAAGACCTTTCTCATAAAACTTTCTTGAAGCTAGGGCAGTGCTCCTTACCTTAAAGAAAGTCTCCCCGCGTCATTCGTTCCACATAAAGTGGTAATAGACAGCGAGGTAGTTGTGAGATACTTGAATCGACAAGGATCGAGGTCACCACCTCTCAACCAGGTGATGTTGGCCGTCTTCCGATTGGCGGAAAAGAAGAAGTGGTACCTGTCGGCAGTTCACCTTCAAGGAGTCCGCAATGTGACAGCAGACGCTCTATCCAGGTTCACACCGATAGAGTCGGAATGGTCCTTAGACGCAGGATCATTCTCCTTCGTTCTGAATCAGTCCCAGAACTGCAGATAGACCTCTTTGCGACGAAAGACAACAAGAAGTTGCCCCTGTACGTGCCCCGTACGAGGACCCCTTAGCGGAAGGAGTGGACGCGATGTCCCTCGACTGGAACAGATGGTCCAAGATTTATCTGTTCCCTCCTCACAACCTTCTGTTGAGGGTCCTCAACAAACTGAGATCCTTCAAAGGGTAGCGGCAATAGTGGCCCACAAGTGGCCGAACAGCGTGTGGTTCCTCCTGGCATTGGAACTGTAGCTGAAGTTTGTACCACTACCAGATCCAGTTCTGACCCAGCGAGTCCAGAAGTCAACTGTCTGCGCTTCATTACAGAAAACCCGGACCCTGCAGTTCATGATTTTCTCTCCCTAGCGGTGAGAAAGCGTTTCGGGATTTCGAAAGCCAGTATAGACTTCCTTGAGGAATATAAATGCAAATCTACTAGAAGGCAATATGAGTCATCTTGGAGAAAATGGGTGGCCTTTTGTCAAGGCGAATATTCCGCAGGAGATCTTGACAGACTTCTGCTTATCTTTTTTCCCCACCTCCATGGTCAAGGGTTGGCAGCGAACACGATTTCAGCGTGTAAGTCTGCTTTGACAAGACCCATTCTATATGCCTTCCAGGTCGACCTAGGTAACGAGATCTTTAATAAAGTCCCGAAAGCCTGTGCTAGGCTCAGACCTTCAGCACCTCCAAAGCCCATTTCATGGTCTTTAGACAAGTTCTTCATTTCGCTTCTCTGTTGAGCAATGAAGAGTGTGCGTTAAAGGATTTGACACAAAAAGTTATTTTCCTATTTTGCACTCGCGTCCGGGGCCAGGGTTAGTGAGATTGTAGCCTCTCGAGAGAGGCAGGTCGTGTTCAGTTCCTGGATGGAGAAGAACTGAACCTGTTTCCGGATCCTACGTTTCTCGCCAAGAATGAGTTACCCACCAACAGGTGGGGTCCCTGGAGAATCTGCCCTCTGAAAGAAGATGCATCTCTATGTCCAGTAGAATGCCTAAAGGTCTATCTTCATAGAACTTCAGACTTCAAGGGTGGTCAACTATTCAAGGGAGAAACATCAGGCTCAAATTTATCTCTGAATGAACTCATAGCGAAAATCACATATTTTATTCGCAGAGCGGATCCTGACAATACACCCGCAGGTCACGATCCGAGGAAAGTTGCCTCATTCTTAAATTTCTTTAATTGTATGGGTTTTGAACATCTCCGTTCATACACTGGCTGGAAGTCTTCCAGAGTGTTCTTTCGGTACTATGCGAAGCAAGTAGAGGAACTAAAAGAGATCTGTGGTAGCAGTGGGTCGCGGTGTTAACCCTACTGTTTAACTCTGCAAGGAACAGTGGTCTTAATTGGGACGATTAATTCCAGGGTGAGTGTGTAGTTACATACTGTACTACAAACTAAGTGAGGGCACTGTGTTGCCCATCCAGACTGTTCCATTTCCGAAGGTGAACCTAGCATAAGTGCAGACATGTGTGCCGAGCGTTTCTAACGCTAATGTCATTGATTTGTAATACAGGCTTTTATGACTTTGATACCTCGGTATCTTAAAAGTGGCATCTAATGTTTTTTCTTTCAGACAAACAAGCTCTGTTTACTAT
>NC_090729.1:2609319-2614319 GCF_036898095.1 Palaemon carinicauda
TCCATGGATGTCGCACAGGCCCAAAGGAACACGGACATTATAAAAGAGATCGGGATGAATCTCAGTTGAATTCTTTCTCATGATGTACTGAAACCATCTCCACTGTTTAATAATGACCTCCCTTCTCACCCCAACAAGTTATTACTGGTTAGGGAAATTGAATTAACTTGACAACAACCGAAGTAGTCAGAATTCTGCTCTTGCCACTCATGTTGTGGTAGACTTAATGTCAAAAATACGGCAGATTCCTGTAGCAAAATTTCCTAACATGTGTGCTGTCATAGACGCAATCGTTTCTTCAGTATCATGTTTGTTCAATGAAATCAAAATTTGTCCATCTTCCATTTGACTCTTATATTGATATGTCTCTCAAAGCAGGTGAGCGTATGCCTCTCACGGATTCATCATCAGGCGTTGACATCGTTTGTGTGTGCAGAGATACACATATTACACAGTTAATTGATGAGTTTGGGCATCTCTTGAAAACAGGATGAATCTCCAGCTACTGGTTCGAGATATTGTGTCCCATCAATTCTCCAGTGATGATGTGACTATCATAGCCAGCTCGATTGTCTCTGATGAGGATATATTTCCGGCAAAAGCATCTGGTGGTGAAGAAATTCCCACCTTATTGAGCTGGAATGAAGAAGCAGACAGCAGGGTAGTATTGTATGTGGTGTGGGTTGTTCGTGTGAAGCAGTGTAAGAGAATTATTGTAGAGTCTAATGACGCAGACGCCTTTGCATGTCTCCTTCACTACACTCCATATCTCCAAGCACTAGGGCTGAGAGAATGTAGCAGCACTATGGCACTAGTGAAAAATTCTGCATGATTTCACTGCATCAAATGAGTTCTCACCTTGGAGCCCCACTGTCAAAAGGTAATAATGCAAGTACACGTTTTAATTGGAGATTACTGTATGAGTAAGGTGAGAATCAAGCAAGCAGCTATGGCATGTGACCTAGTCCAGTATCTGACAAGCATTTGTGAAGCAGATACCTTGTCAGAACAAGATACTGCATTAGCAGAGAGATACTTGTTACATGTTTGGTCAGGCGCAAAATCAACTATGACTGCTGTGACATTTGATCAATAGAGGGTTGAGAACTACACTAGTTGCAGGGTTAAAATAGGTTCACTCCCTCCGACAAATAGTGTACTAGGATTTCTTCTGGTTACCAAGGCATGCAAATTACCAGTGATAGTCGAAGAATATGATGCATTACTCAGACCAGTGGGGCATGGATGGGAGGATTATTTTGGTACACTTCTGCCATCAAATCATCAAAATGATGAATCCTTTACCATTGGCAATGCTCACAACTTGGAAGTGTGTAGGCAAGTATATCTCTCGAGTATGTGTGTGCCGTACAGCTGGAGTTCAGGGTGTAATTTTTTGCCATGGAAACCAAGATGGATCCTTAATATAAAAACCTGTCACTTAACGCTGTCTGAACAACTATGATATTCTATACATCTGAAGAAATTCTTATTTTGCATTTCTTTATAATTCTATTACAAATGTAAAGGGTCAAATATTTTCTTTAAACTCTGTCACCTTGATAGATGACTCCGGATGTTTAAAACAACACCATAAATGAATTCTTCACCCTTAAATTAGGTATATTGGATATATTACATGTGTATTAACCCCAAATAATAATGAAAGAGAAACATTTTGTCATCGGGTGCCAGACATATTGGAATGGGCCATAGCGTCATTCATGGAGTGATTACCGACAAGCACCTAGGTGATTTTTTCATGCCCAGGGACCCATAA
This sequence comes from Palaemon carinicauda, assembly GCF_036898095.1. Classification (NCBI taxonomy): domain Eukaryota; kingdom Metazoa; phylum Arthropoda; class Malacostraca; order Decapoda; family Palaemonidae; genus Palaemon; species Palaemon carinicauda. The sequence continues at coordinate 2,611,100 of NC_090729.1, forward strand.
ACAAAGTTCAGTTGAGAAATCCCCCCTAACACCATTTTGCATACGGGACCAATAAACAGGCCCTGGATCATATAGGAACGAGTCATTAAGAAGTGAGAAAAATGATTATACAAACACGTTGCTTATTAGTAACATAACTGCAAGTGATAGATATCCACGTATAAAACTAACAGGAAACAGGAAAGTGAACGACCAGGTACCAAGCGCTTTCGTGTATTATGGAAACAGGAAAGTGAACGATCAGGTACCAAACACTTTCATGTATTATGGAAACATAAAAGTGAACCACCGGGTACCAAGCACTTATGTGTATTATGTATCCTGAAGAAATGTACGTAATAAACGAAAGCGCTTGGTACCTGACTGTTCACTTTCCTGTTTCCTGAGGATATTATACTTGAACACACATGTATAAAATATGATTTAGATTTCTTTAAAGTACAGATTGGATACAGGCAGTTTGATGTATAAAATAACACTCCTCTCCCTTATTAAGGCGAAGACAAATGAATTATTTAATTGGCCCCTGTGTTGAAATTACAGTTAGTCCTCTACCATTTATCATTTCCTGTACAGAGGAGAGTACGAATCAAAACAACATTTAATGTTTTTTGTATTGCAGAGAAGGAAAAAGAATAAGAAAATGAGAAAAGAAAAATTCAAGTGTTTATCGAAAAAAAGAAAGTTGGACATAAGTAACAATTGTAATTAAAATATCTTTGACAATGTCAGTCAAAATATATAGAATTCCTCAGTATCACAGTTCATTGTTAAAGCTCTAATATGGGAAAACCTTCATCTCCCCACCCAAACAAGTACTGACCAGACTCAACGTTGCTTAACTTCACTGATCGGAAAAGAAGTGGTGTTGACTCCCACTTACGAGCTCCAACACAAAACCCCCTGGCCCCCTTATTTCTAAGCGTGAGGTCAATCTAATCACAGTAGCAGTATCTCTCTCTCTCTCTCTCTCTCTCTCTCTCTCTCTCTCTCTCTCTCTCTCTCAAAATAAAACCACAGGAGCATTTGAAAATGTATTCGATAAAAGCAAAAAAAAAAAAAAAATTGTAAATTTAATGATCTTTCCCATTGACAAGAGAAATATAGAAAACTATTATAAATTTATAACCTATGAATAAACATTCAAAATATAGCCGAACTGAAACGTTGTTAAAATATTCTTTATCAATATAGAAAATTAAGGTGTTAAACTGCTGAAGATATTGTTCCAAAAACTATTTCGAAAATATCGAAAATATTTGCCTTTCATTAAGTTCTCAAAGCAACCGATTACGCGAAAAAATGTTTCGTCGAGTCAGTTTTAACATTCACCATGATACTTATAAAACATAATCTATTTGAGGTAATATTTAAAAAATTGTATATTTTCTATCAGTTATATATAAAGGAATATACTAAACTGTATTTTTGAACCAAGATGGTGAATACAAAATAAGAAACCTTATTTTACACGTGGCTACACTGGTATTTCAGGTCACCATTTTTTATCTTTAACGTCATCGTCATCATCATCATCATCATCATCTACTCCCACGCCTATTGACGCAAAGGGCCTCGGTTAGATTTTGCCAGTCGTCTCTACCTTGAGCTTTTAATTCAATACTTCTCCATGCATCATATACTTCACGTTTCATAGTCCTCAGCCATGTAGGCCTGGGATTCCAACTCTTCTAGCGCCTTGTGGAGCCCAGCTAAACGCTCGGTGAACTAATCTCTCTGGGGTAATGCAAAGAGCATGTCCAAACCATCTCCATCAACCCCTCATCATGATCTCATCCACATATTATTATTATTATTATCATTATTATTATTATTATTACTTGCTAAGCTACAACCCTAGTTGGAAATGCAGGATGCTATAAGCCCAAGGCCCCCAACCGGGAAAATAGCCCGGTGAGGAAAGAAAACACGGAAAAATAAAATATTTTAAGAACCGTAACAACATTAAAATAAACAAAACAAGAGGAAGAGAAATTAGATAGAATAGTGTGCCCGAGTGTACCCTCAAGCAAGAGAACTCTACCCTAAGACAGTGGAAGACTATGGTACAGAGGCTATGGCATTACCCAAGACTAGAGAACAATGGTTTGATTTTGGAGTGTCCTTCACCTAGAAGAGTTGCTTATCATAGCTGAAGAGTCTCATCTACCCTTACCAAGAGTAAAGTAGCCTCTAAACAATTACAGTGCAGTAGTTAACCCCTTGAGCGAAGATGAATTGTTTAGTAATGTTAGTGTTGTCAGGTGTATGAGGACACAGGAGAATATGTAAAGAATAAGCCAGACTATTCGGTGCATGTGTGGGCAAAAGGAAATTGAACCGTAACCACAAAGAAGGATCCAATGTAGTACTGTCTGGCCAGTCAGAGGACCCCATAACTCTCTAGTTGTAGTATTTCACCGGGTGGCAGGTGCCCTGGCCAACCTACTACTCCACTAATTTTTGTTTTATTTTTATTTTTAATCCTGTCCTGCCATTTAATTCCCAATATCCTTCTGATTGGTTTATTCTCAAATCTACTAAATCTATTGGAGATTGTTTCATTGTCATACCATAACTCATGACCATATAGTAACACCAATCTCACTAAACGGATATATAGTCTGATATTTCTATGTAATTTCAGGCTATTTTATCTCCAAATCTTACTTAACCTAGCCAGTGTCTGGTTTGCTTTTTTCTATCTTTCACTAAACTCCAATTCTAAAGACCCTGTATTGGAGATCATAGTTCCTAGATACATGAATGAATTAACTCACTAATCCTTTCTCATTCCAATGATATTTTATCTTTCATTTCCTATTCCGTTCTCATCATCTCTGTCTTTCTTCTATTTATCTTGAGCCCAACCTGTAGTGATATTTCATGCATTCTGGTAAGCAAGCATTGCAAATCTTGTGTAGTTCTGCAGCATCATGAGCATACTCTAGGTCTGTTAATTTCTTATCATCAATTCAATTTAGTCCAATCCTTCTCCACCATCTCCCATAAACAGCATAGGTGACAAAATATTCCCTTGGAGTACTCATGAGAAGTTTACTAAGCTATCGAAAGAAAATGTTTGTCATCATCCTCAATAATCTTAATTAATCAAATATCTTGTATCAAAATAAAAATACTTCGAAGGTTCATGTTGAATTGAAATCTAAATCAATTATAAAAATTTTGGCGCTTAAAATGTTAAAAGATAAAAGTTTCC
>NC_090729.1:2616819-2621819 GCF_036898095.1 Palaemon carinicauda
GCCATGATTGAGGTAGGCTTACTATGGCAGGTGGGCCTAGTGAGGGTTGCTCACTCACGAGTAGGACTCGAACTTAACTGCTTTCTACTCACTTAATCGGGGCGTTCTTATTTCCCTTACATTGCTTGGGGGGGGGGGGGGGGGGTCTCGCGTAAGGGTAGCAGTGGCAGGTGATGTAACCGCGCCGTACTGGTTCTCAGTCTGCGTTCCCTCTTCCCGGTGTACCTGTTGACATGAAAACAGATTCAGTACACGTGTGCTTGGGTCATAAAAAATCAAGCAATAATGAAAGCGGCTCGAACTGCTTCCCACAAAACCTATGGATCAGGGAGACAAGGCGATAGCTCGGCAATATCCGCCCTGCTTCCTGCGTATTTACTTTACTGTTTTGCCTGTTTAAAATCATTAATCTGTCAGTGACATCCATTATAGAACAAAGACCTCAGACATATCCTTCCACTTGTGTATGGTTATGGACTTCTATGGTAGTACACACCCCGCAAACATTTTAAGCTCGTTAATCCATCGTCTTCGCTTTCTTCCTCTGCTTTTTTATTTGTTTTGCAATCTTTAGAGACACAGTCTGTTAATCTTAATGTGCATCTATTACCTGTTCTACGCAATGTCATTTCTTTTGCTTACATTTTGTTAGAATATCCTCTACAAGTTGGTTCTCATGTGTGTGTGTGCGTGTGTATATATATATATATATATATATATATATATATATATATATATATATATATATATATATATACTGTATATATATACTGTATATATATACATATACTGTATATATATATATATATATATATATATATATATATATATATATATATATATGTATATATATATATATATATATATATATATATATATATATATACATATACATATATATATATATACAGTATATATATATATATATATATATATATATATATATATATATATTCATATATATATATATATACATACACACACACACACATATATATATATATATATATATATATATATATATATATGTGTGTGTGTGTGAATATACTGTATATGCATATATACTTTATGTAAAGTTACTATTCGATTATTTCAATGTTTTATTAGACCGCTATACGTCGTTCAACAATATTTCTCTTTATAGTAAACCATTGTATTTGTTTTCCATTATATATTTTGGTAAAACTTAGATGCATAGAAAAAAAATCATTAATAGTAATCATGGATAAAAATAGTATCCAATGTAGAATGCCGTGAATAAGTAGTAAAATAACAGGTCAGGAAACATCATAAATAGATGACCTCACAGTGTACAACGGTACCTGCAAGTCTCCCAGGTCAAGATATGATAGTTTAATAGGTGCACTTTGTAGCGATAGCTATGAATTATTGATATGACTTATGAAATAACTGTGCGCGCGTGTGTGGTTTCTTTATTATAAAATTTATAACAATTAATTGATTCAGTATGATGCGAATATATCTTATAAGGACAGAGAGAGAGAGAGAGAGAGAGAGAGAGAGAGAGAGAGAGAGAGAGAGAGAGAGGGGTGTTGGGGGGGGGGGGTGTTGCGTATGAATTCAATATTTTATGAATTCAAAGACATATATAGTTCATGAAGGTTCACTTCGCAGAAAAGCTGAAATGTCAGAGCACCAGACGGTAACCTTCTATTATTTCATAAGTAATATCAATGATTCAATTTTCTACCACAGCTGCAGAAACATCTTAGGCCATAGACGACTCTAACTTTTGAAGATGATCCGGTTCCGGATCGGGAGTCTGGTTTATTTGTTTTATCTGTGTGTCTCTCTGCCTCTGGACAGGATTACGTCAAAACTACTCGCCGGCTTTAAAAATCACCACAGATGGATCTCAGGTCATGGACCACCCCATTAAACTATAGAGATGATTTGGATCAGGTTTTGAATTTTTCGCCATTTTAAAAATAACGTCAAAACAAATTGACGAAATTTCCACCGTAGATAAATCTTGGGCCATGGACGAGTCTATTATCATTTGAAGATGATCCGGTTTCAAATCCGGAGTCTGGATCAGATTCAGATCGAATAAAAAGCATTATGGTCAAATCCTGCAAGCGAAAATAAGAAAATATGTTTAAGTGCAGGCGTAGGAGTGCGTCTGGGTCTGTGTCCATAAATAAGATCCTGCCACAGGAAAGAAACAAGACCGTCCAATGAAGGAGCGTTCGTGTGGCGACTATGGATGTCGGCTGTCAAAGCAAGCACGATTTCCAAGACTTTATAAAGAGCAGATCGTGCTGAGAAAACCCTTGGGCATGTGAGCATACAAGGCAGAAAACACACGACTGTCTTGTCCGTAAGATTTTTTTTTTTTTTTTTTTTACAGTATACTCATGTCTTAATGTAACACCCTGTGAGTTAGTTTAATTACCATATAAGTAAGCAGACTTCGTGGTCGTCTATTTATTGCATTCATATGATATTTTCTTATAACCTACAGGAGACTTACTTCATTAATAACTTTTACACTGCCATGTAGGTCTAAGTGGCGTATTATCTCAAACGAAAGAATCTTGCAAATTCACCAATAAATATTCCTCATTATCAGTCAGTTTTGCTATTTATGTAATGGGAATAACTAAAAGGAGGTCAAAATTAATGTCAGAATTCATCGATGATTCCATCATATTCAACTTGAAGCCGCAACAGACATCATACTTGATGAATTGAGTTCAGACGGTGTAGAGTATTGATCAGAGATGCCTTCGTGAATATTTTGTTTTCTGAGAACTACGATGAGAAGAGAATGTTTTTTTCTCTTTACAGAAAGATAATTGGCTCTATTCAAAGCAGAACTGGGTTGATGAGACTCGATAAATAAAGAGTATTAGTGAAATTCAGGATAGACAGAGACTCAAAGCAGATTATGAATTACAGAGGTTCGGCACAGAAAGAGAGATAACGTAATTCAACAACACAAGATAATTACTAATAATCCGAGGAGAAAATTAACAAGACTCGTTCTGAAAAGAGAATTACAGACTTGCCGAAAAAAACAGAAATAGCGAGGAATAATACAAATGAACTATCCACAAACTATGCAAAAAGAAAGGAACTAGAGAGTCACTATGCATAAATCAAATTTTCTGCGATTCAAAAAAAGAATCAGAATCAACAATTCCCGATACAAAGTCATAATTAAAGAGACTCAACACAGAAACAGAATTACCGAGACTTTACAGAGAAAAAAAAAATGAGGGAAGCCTCAGAAATGGATGGTCCACATACACCTCAGCAAAGAGGTCAAGGTGTAATCTCCCAACGGGATACATAACTAGCAACCTTGCCCTTAAAGAACACTACAGTATATGCACTGGAAGTCTGTATACTTTTACCTACAGTCCTCCACCCATTCTTGCACGTAAATACATTCAAATATATATAGGTTAGCCGGGACATCAACCACCCGTTATATTAAAATACTACCACTAGAAAGTTAGTAGGCCCTTTGACTGGCCAGACAGTACTACATTGGATACGGCTATTTTTACCTTTGCCTACACATTCAATGAATAATCTGGCCTATTCTTTACACGTTTTCCTCGGTCATCATACACCTGACAACACCAAGATTACCAAAGGGGTTAACCACTTCACTGCTTCTTTCCTCTTGGTAAGGGTAGAATAGACTCTTTAGGAAAAGAACAGTCCATAATCAAACGCTTGTTCTCTAGCCTAGGGTACTACCATAGTCAATTTACCATGGTTTTGAGCTGTCATCGGTTAGCGTTCTCATACTAGAGTGTACACTCAGGCACAGAAATCTATCTTACTTCTCTTCCTCTTGTTTTTTTTTAAAGTTTTTTATAGTTTATATATAGAAATATCTATTTCAATGTTGATACTGTTTTTTATTAATTGTTCATTACTTTACCTCGCTGGGCTAGCTTTGGCTCTTGGAACCCTAGGGCATTATAGCCTCTTGCTTCCGCGATTAGGGCTGTACCTTAGCTTGTATCACACACACAGACACAAACACACACACACACACACACATATATATATATATATATATATATATATATACATATATATATAAATTTGTATATATACAAATTTATTTATATATATATCTATATCTATATATATATATATATATATATATATATATATATATATATATATATATATATATATATATATATAAATTCATATACATATACATATTTATATATATATATAAATAAATTTGTATATATACAAATTTATATATATGTATATATATATATATATATATATATATATATATATATATATATATATATATATATAAAATAGTGTACGCGACTTTTGACGGCTAATTATTCATATAGGTGTGACTACTTCTTGAAACTAACCGATGAACGAGGGAGAGCTAATGGTGAACGGAAATGTAAATATATATATATATATATATATATATATATATATATATATATATATATATATATATATATATATAAAAACCAAACACTTTCTCTTTGTTATATAGGGGGATATATATCTGATTAGGACGCTTCTTGGTTCTGACAGATATTCCTAGTACTTATACATAAGCCTACATAAGAGGCTTAACAGCATGGAAGTAAAACCATTACTTGGCACTCATAATCCGATAATCCCGCAAACTCAATGAGCTGAAATGCCATTAGAATCAGAACCATTTAGAGATGGATGAAGAATTACATAGGGAACCATCTACACCTCAATTATTCAAAACAGTTTTAACGTCTGTGGAAACCTTTGGAATCGAATCCATCAACCATTCCTAACTTTTCCGCGAAAGAATATTTCTTTGTTAGTATCATATATATATATATATATATATATATATACATATATATATATATATATATATATATATATATATATATATATATATATATATATATATATATGTGTATTATATATATGTATATATATATATATATATATATATATACACACACATATATATATATATATATATATATATA
>NC_090729.1:2631819-2706819 GCF_036898095.1 Palaemon carinicauda
GATTATTATTATTATTATTATTTTTTTTTTTTACTACTACTAAGATATGGGTTCATTTGGCTGGTAATAGTACATGCATAAAATAATTATATCAGTCATTATCATATACAAGTATGGGCAAATGATTGAAGTAATGTACTGCATCTGTATATTATATGCGAAATTAACCTGGTACCCCTTCCTCATTATTTGCACATCTTAGCTCTGGCAACATCTCAATCCCAGACTGTCTGACGACAATACTATCAGCCAAAATTTTACCTGTACCACCAAATGAAATTCAGGTATTCCTTTGAAACAGTTAATGAGCCATTCATTACATATTACAGTAGATTTGCCATATTTTTAGGAATTTCCTAAAAAGTTCTATTTTGGAACCTCAAAATTATCTGATGGCAAGAAATCTTTGACCCTACTTTTATCTACTCTACATTGGCGTGCACCACTTTTTAGACTAGTTGTTTCAAGGAAGTCATATCTGTCTCCTACAAAATGAATACCCCTCTTCTTGAGGTTTCAATCCAATGAGTTTCGAAAGGTAATATGACACCAGATCACCAAACGTGGCTGCATCAAGATGTTGGTACCTCTGGATCAAGGCCACTGCATCCATTATACATAATGGATACTGTTGCTTAGCAGTTGTTGTTGGATATTTGCTTCTTTAACAAGAGGAAGAATAAAATCGTTATGTGTACCAGATCGCATAATATATTTCTTAGTTGCCTCTGGGTATGGTTCGAATAAGGATGATGGATAGGAGGTCCTCTCATGTGCAAATTTCTTTACGTCTTACAGCTTTGCCTGTCCCTTATACAAAACACAAATATGTTGTCATTGCATTTTGTTCTTGATATATGTATTTCAGATCATTCATCTTTAATATTTCAAGTCTTTTGTGTAAATACAATTAATTTGTAAATTGCTATTTCAGATGATGATTACGGAGAGGGCAATTATACTGTCTGTATTGTGTGAAACATACGTTAATCAAGCTATTTGCTTGGCCCTTTTCCCCTGTACTTATATCGAACTGTGTATCAGATTTTCCAGACGAAAATTGATTGGTCATTATAATAAGCATATCATCTTTAATTTTTTCTACATATTCAGATCGCCTAATGTTGTCTTTTAGACCATCTTCATCTAACTCTTCTAATACTTTATTAAAAAAATGGGGCTAATTTAATACGATTACCTTTGCAGTATACTTCTTTAACATTCCTCTCAACAGCGGTCTTCCCATCTCTGTTTTTGTATAGGATTCTAATTATTTCGCATGTGCTTTGTCAAGGAAATTACTTTGATGTCAGCTTTATCTGCTTCGGGAGATAATTCGTTTTCACTCTTATGAACCTATTTTTTTTCAGCTGACACTGACACTTGTCGAGCTTGATAAATAATTCAACTGCAATATTGCACATCTCTCCAACAGTGATTTCAGAGGAAGAGATAAAGCTTGATAAAACTTGTGTATGATCAGGATAAATTTGCCAAAATGACTTGGTAGACGTTTCTTCAGCTTACCAGAAGGATAGGCCTTTACCGTGCCTAAAACCTTGCTTGCAAATAACTATACCTAACAGCTTTTAAATTGACACAAAAAGATAACATATTGCTCCTGAAATAATTTATCTCTGATAACTTCAAGAAGCTATTAGAATGCAACCTCATGAACAGGTGACTATAATATATTCATGTTCATGATTTTTTATATGCCTACGGATAACCAAACTGTGCATATATTACTTGTGTTAATGGAAATCTGCGGCAATCATATCCTGAATTTTTGTAAGAATTATGTTATCACCTAATTGTTTGGATTTTAATGGATAGATTATTGTCGTTGACGAGGCACAAGAAAAAAAAATATTACTTTTTTCTTCAACATAACGAAGTCTTTTGTCTTAAAATCCAGTTTAGAGTGAGTTCGGGATGATGTTATTAGTTTTTAACTTATTTTGTCCTCATCTGATGAAATTCCTTTTCTATGATTATATGTACTTTAACAGCCACGCTGGCAACTAATACAAGATTATGGAAATGAATACAATTCCATAATCTATCATATACATTACCCTTGTGCTGCTCCACTGGCGAAATGGATCCACACCCTGTTTGGTGAGCTATCAGCTGATCATATGAAGATTCATTTTGACATAGCAAGCAATTTTAAGTTTGTCTCTAGAAGAATTGGTCTTTTTAAAGGAAAGAATTTGATTCATTATGTTATTCTAAGTTAACAGACTATACTACAGTTCTATGAAAATTAGTTCCACCAAAACCTGCAAGCCCATCCCCCTAAATGAGAGAGAGAGAGAGAGAGAGAGAGAGAGAGAGAGAGAGAGAGAGAGAGAGAGAGAGAGATATAAAGTGATTAGGCATAGTTTTACAGATACCATTACAACAAAAAGAAAACTCGCCCAGAAAAAAAATATCTCTCATGAAATCTGGAAAAGTGATATATACAAATCATGCAGTATTGCCAGAACAGTTTTGCCCAACATCATGTACAACGAAACTTAACTAAAAATGAAAGCAAAAGCAATTCTGGTATTTTACCTTTCATCGTTCAGCAAGAAAATCCATAGGATAATAAAAAAAATACGTCAACACATTGTATTAATAATGCAGTCTTATAAAAAAAATGCAAAGTCAGGGATGATAGGCAATAATAAGAATATTGAAATTCATGTAAGTACTAGTTCTATAAGTCGAAAGCAAAATGTGTCGGTTTTATCAGTAAAATATCAAATATAAACTCATTTACAAAAGAAACTAGATTACATTGAACTCAAATACACAAATCTATATCATAACACGGACCAGTTTACCAACAATGAAGGATTACGATAAATGATGTCTTCCCTGCAACGTGAAAGACTGTCCTATTCTGGGTCTAAATCAATTCCAAGGCAGATCTAAAAATATTGGCCATGGTAAGTTTGTTCATGAGTATTTCAAAGTCCAAAAATACATTTCGTATACGGGAAAGGAGTAGGAAAACTCTGAAAGCACTGAGAAAAATATATCATGCTGGTGAAAGTTCAACCTTCATTTTGCATGATAAACGGCACTGGGCCCCTAACTATGATGAGTGCTTGAAGGAACTCCGCCACGGGGTAAACCCGATGATTCATCTGCAGTAATTAATTGCACAGTGAACAAATAAAGCAGATTAATGTTGTCGAATTAATTTCGCTTGTTTAAGACGCACACCTACTTGAGCAAATGTTGTCCATGGCATTCCCTACAGAAGGTTTTTCTATATTTTCTACGAATATCATCTCCCTCGGAACGTTTTTTGTATACAAAACTAATTTTTTCCCCAGTAAAACGATGTCAAAGGATGGGTCATGTATTTTTTTCTTTTTTTTTCATCCTTTTGAACTTTCACCCCTAATGTCATTAAAATTTCACGGTCGGTCAGTCATTCTGTGAGTACGGCAAAAGCTCATTATGCAAACAAAGACTGACTAATTATGTCATTATTCGGCATCGTGACTGTTAATGGCGGTTACAAAGAAACGCCGTGACCCACAAAACTGAATCGACGTTAGTACACAGGAAGGAGGTTTTGTGTAAAGCCTTAGTTGGATAAAAAAGCAGGTGGCGACCAAGACATAGGTAGCAAAACCGAAGTTCTACAATTTTGGAAGCAATTGCCCAACACTTGAAGGACAAAGGATAGCACGAATACACGAGTAATTCATTAATTGTTGGGTAAAATGGAAAGGAGATTGTAGGAAACATGACAAAGGAAGGAAAACAAAGGAAAAGGGAAAGCCTCGGTAGCTATTCTAGTCTATAAATAAAAATGAGAACATCCTAATCTTAGACATTCTTATTTCTTGTTTCTCTCTCTCTCTCTCTCTCTCTCTCTCTCTCTCTCTCTCTCTCTCTCTCTCTCTCTCTCTCTCTCTCTCTCTCTCTCTCGGGACGTCTATAGCTTTAGAAAAAATATATTACATAAATTTTTGGAAACTGAATATAGAACTTAAAACCGTTTTTAAATTGAAATTAAGTCTTAATTGTACCACATACAATACTTTTTTTTTTTTTTTTTTTTTTAAATACTATCTACTTAAAAAGAAGATGAAAAAGAGGTTCCATAGAGCCTTCAGGTACATACGCAGGCATGATATAATACAATGAATTTCTACAAATCTGGGAGGGCCGGACTTTCTAAACTCCTATGATACGAGATGGCTCCGAAACTTTCCTAATGCTTAAATTCAACTAGAGTTAAGAATGTCTTAAGATAAGATCGTTAAAATCTTTACTACACATACCGTTATAACGCCAAATTGCACAATTTCCCTGAACATATGATGCTTCGCAAATTACTCCCACACATTCAATAAACATAACAATCTTCAGAGATTGGTCATACAATGTCCTTCAACATATGACCCTTCAGAGATTGCTCCCATACTTTTCCTAAACATATGACTCTTCAGATATTGCTACCACAATTTTCTTGAACATAAGACGCTCCAGGAATTGCTACCACAATTTCCCTGAACGTATGACTCTTCAGCAACCAATTTTCCTGAACATATGACACTCCAGAGATTGCTACCATAAGTTTCCTAAACAAATAACACTTCAGTGATTGCTACCACAATTTCCCTCAACATATGATACTTCAGATATTGCTCCCAAACTTTTCCTAAACATATTACGCTTCAGATATTGCTACCACACATTTCTTGAGTATAAGACGCTCGAGAAATTGCTACCATAATTTCCCTGAACGTATGACGCTTCAGAAATTTATTTTTCTGAATAGATGATGTTCCAGAGATTGCTACCATAACTTTCCTGAACACATAACACTTAAGTGACTGCTACCACAATTTTCCTGAACATATGACGCTTCAGTGATTATTACAACTATTTCCCTGAACATAAGACGTTGCAGAGATTGTAACCATAATTTTCCTGAAAATATGACCCTTCAGCGATTGCTATCACAAATTTCCTGAACATATGACGATCCAGAGATTGCTACCATAATTTTCCTGAACATATGATTCTTAAGCAATTGCTACTGAAATTTTCCTTAACATATGACGCTTCAGTGATTATTAAAATAATTTCCCTGAGCATTTGACGTTCCAGAGATTGCAACCATAATTTTCCTGAAAATATGACGCTTCAGCGATTGCTACCACAATTTCCCTGAGCGTATGACATTCCAGAGATTACAACCATAATTTTCCTATACATATGACGCTCCAGAGATTGTTACCATAATATTTTCCTGAAAATATGACGCTTCAGCGATTGCTATCACAAATTTCCTGAATGTATGACATTCCAGAGACTGCTATCATAATTTTCCCTAACATATAATTATCAAGCGATTGCTACCACAATTTTCCTTAACGTGTGATGCTTCAGTGATTATCAAAACAATTTCCCTGAGCAAATGATATTTCAGAGATTGCAACCATAATTTTCCTGAAAATATGACACTTCAGCGATTGCTACCACAATTTCCCTGAACGTATGACATTCCAGAGATTACTAACATAATTTTCCTATACATATGACGCTCCAGAGATTGTTACCATAATATTTTCCTGAAAATATGTCACTTCAGCAATTGCTACCACAATTTTCCTGAATGTATGACATTCCAGAGACTGCTATCATAATTTTCCCGAACATATAATTCTTAAGCGATTGCTACCACAATTTTCCTTAACATGTGATGCTTCAGTGATTATCAAAATAATTTCCCTGAGCATATGACGTTCCAGAGATTGCAACCATAATTTTCCTGAAAATATGACGCTTCAGCGATTGCTACCACAATTTCCCTGAACGTAAGAAATTCCAGAGATTGCTACCATAATTTTCCCGAACATATGATTTTTAAGTGATTGCTACCACAATTTTCCTCAGCATATGACGCTTCAGAGATTGTTGCCATACTATTTTCCTGAAAATATGATGCTTTGGTGAGTGCTACTACAATTTTTCTGAATATATGACGTTCCAGAAATTTAACGACAATTTTCATGAAAACACGACCCTTCAGCATTTGCTACCACAATTTTCATTATTACATGACGCCCCAGAGAATAAAACTATAATTTTCCTTAAATATGACGCTTCATGGATTGCTACCACAATTTTCCTGAACATATGAAGCTTCAGTGCTTATTACAACAATTTTCCTGAACATATGACGTTCCAGAGATTGCAACGATAATTTTCCTGAAAATATGACGCTTCAGCGATTGATACCACAATTTTCCCGAGCATATGATATGCCAGAGATTGCTACCATAATTTTCCTGAAAACATGATGCCTTACCGATTGCTACCACAATTTCCCTGAACATATGACACCTCAGAGATTGCAACCATAATTTTCCTAAACACATGACGCTTCAGAGGTTGCTACCAAAATTTTCCGAAACATACTACACTTCAGAGATTGCTCTAACAATTTCCCTGAACATAAAACATCTCAGAAATTGCTACCGAAATTTCCAGAACATATGACTCTTCAGAGATTGCTACCAAAATTTTCTGAAACATACTACACTTCAGAGATTGCTCTAACAATTTCCCTGAACATAAAACATCTCAGAAATTGCTACCGAAATTTCCCTGAACATATGACTCTTCAGCGATTGCTACCACAATTTTCCTGAACGCATTACGGTTCAAAGATTACTCACATAATTTTCTGAACATTTTACGCTCCAGAGATTGCTCCTATAATTGTCCTGAACATACAACGCTTCAGAGATTGCTTCAATAATTTCCCTAATCATATGAAGTCTCAGAGATTGCTTCCACAATTTTCTTTAACGTGAAGCGTCAGAGATTTTTTGTGGACATTTCCAACATGCATGTTACCTGTCATTAGTAATCACATTTAAATTATGTAAATAGTCAACTTCTGACTATATATGAGTACACAACTTGTTACTAATATCAATAACGTCTAAAGTGTGGAAGTTTTCAACAGAGAATCAAAAGACTCAACCATTCCCTTATATCATTTCCGTTTGAAATAAGGTCAACTTACATGCCAGGAGAATAACCAGTCCTCAAAATGCATCGGCGTCTGAAATAGAAAAATTGTCTCTATTCATTCACTATTACAAACAATCACAGATGCTAACCAAAATTTTGAACATACCAGTCAGTTATCAAGCCAATTTCTAATACCAATCACGTAAAACATATGTAGAAATACCAAATGATAAAAATCAGCAGAAATAACCTAAAATACTGAACTATTCAAACGGTTATGGAACCATTCGTTTTGTTTGGACGGTAGAATGGCAATCAACTGAGGAAAAAAAAAACTCGGGGAAATTCAAACAAATGCAACCGTCTCCTTTAATTCGTTTACTCTTTTCTTACATGAAAACTCAAGCTTACATAAGATCTATCAGCTTGGAAGAAAAAGTGGAACTGTACATATGGATGATTGTTACAGAATATTACTACTGAGTGTATTGATGATTGTTATAGTCTTATTTATAAAAACACTGAAAAAAATTCAAGATTCAGTAAATGAGGCACTTACAAAGGTACTATACATATGAAACCGTAACCGCCAAACACCTTTCCTCCCTTTCTTGCCTCTTCATTCTGAGCACCAAAATTCCTCCACTATAATTTACATCCATTATTAAAGACTAATCATCAGTTTTTAGCTAAAAAGCTTTGAAACCCACTTAATGAATTTCAGTTAGGGAGGTGTCGGCTGGGAATAAAAGGATGGATTACCTCAACTAAAGGTTTTAAGCTGATTAGGAGGCACGATAGTCTTTTCTCTCTCTCTCTCTCTCTCTCTCTCTCTCTCTCTCTCTCTCTCTCTCTCTCTCTCTCTCTCTCTCTCTCTCAGAGCCCTGCCCATAATTTCCAAAGGCCCATTTCTCATTTCCTAACATTGTACTTGTCAGTTTTCATTATGGAACCTTACTAAGACTTTTACCAGCCCAAACATGAAAGCTCTTCGTTTAGACATATTTAATCTTTCTCTTTATACACTGAACAATATTTCAGTTTTGGAAAAAATTCTTTTTATTAAAAATTGTTACAAAAATGTATAGGGAAATTCATAAACTATAAATTTTCACTGTAAAATTTGTTTACTTTATCCTTTTTCAGGTTTGAACAGAATAGTTTCATAAACTCAAATATTCGGTTAAATTTGTTCATGAAATGTATGTCTAACCTACCAAAGCTTTGCTTCATTGGAATTCAACTCAATGTAAATTATTTACTTCACACTACGGTAATGAGCCTCAACGGGATTATTAAAAGTAAATGCGCCCAAAGGGCTACAGAATGCCAAATTTTACCTGCGAACATTTTCAATTTAATTTTTTATACTCTTCAGCTTACCTACCCGTTATTTTTACATGCATACAATGTAAGAAAACGGTTACAAAGATTGATAAAGCATCATCAACCTGCCCATCACTTTTTCGATATTTAAAGATTAAAACAAAAACACAACTGTCTTGAAGCATTTAAATTATACTATTATTATTATCATCATCATTATTATTGCTATCTAAGCTACAACACTAGTGGGAAAAGGAGGATGCTATAAATGACCCAATAGGGAAAAAACAGCCCAGTGAGGAAAGTAATAGGTTGATACCCGAAAATCTTAGGCTTTCTCAAAAAGATATTTTATATTTTTGGCAATTGAAGAGGAAACAAACCGAATATGTTTCTCAAAAGTAAATTTTCAATAAAAAATAGCACATAATATTTGTAAGGAGTTGTATGTGGTTAAAGAAACATTATCAATGCCGAGATCTAGATGATGAGGAGCCACTGTCCTCGACCTGATTACAATCATACTTAGGTTTTGTTAAGGTTCAACTTCATGACCTATAACTTGCAACAGGCGCGTATTTTAGCTAGATCTCTATCAAGGGATTCAGGAACCCCACTAGACGAAAGCTCTGGGTTTCTTACAGTGTCGACAAAGTTTGAAATTAGTTGATTATTTCCTGCCAATATCATAAATATATCTTTTATGCTTAGAAATCTTATTCAAATTCCAAATTTTGATTTCTATGTGATTCTGAAAATTAAATATATCTTTTGATGAAGGAAATTCAATGAAAAATATGTCAGAATTTTCCAAAGCACTTGTGCATTCAGATCTCCCTACATCATGCCATCCACCTAGTACAGTACCTTACTAGGGGGGCAGTACTTTCTCACCTTCTTACCTCTTATTAAGAAATGCTCGAAACGAAAGTGTTCTAAAGTGTTTTCAATCATGTAGTTAAATCAGTGGAACTTCAATTTCAAATTTGGTTCAAATATGTATTCTTTCCGCAGGGTAACTCGAACCTAGTTTTATAATTTATCACTTATTCAAGCTATTAGTTTTCTCTTTTGGTGTTTCTGTTTTATAGCGTATTCTTTAATCCTGACTTAATTTTCCCGTAATAGACTGCATTGGCTATTGGTGTCCTCGGGCTTACACCATTCAGATATTCAAATTAGGGTTGCAGTTTGTTTTGTAACAACAACAACAATAAATAATAATAATAATAATAATAATAATAATAATAATAATAATAATAATAATAATAATAATAAATATATCATGAGAGGTAAGGGGAAATCAACGAATAAAAAATGTATAATTGATAAGCAAATTGAAATGGGAAATATCTAAACAAGAAGAATTTCACCAAATAAACAATAATGTTCAGCAAAGAATTTGTATGAAATGAATGTTCTACAAAGTACTGAATGTATAATCGGGGAGTATCAAAATACATTATCACTGTCATTAGCACTCAGGGGTGTACACTGTTGCATTTATGCCCATCCTACAATTGAAATCGTATGAATATTTCTTTCTTTGATATACAAATATGACTGAGAATTTTAATAACAGCAGCACCGATTGGTTTTCACTTATTTTGAAATGTAAAAATTCTGTCATAATAATCAGTACCAACGATTAATATTAATTTGTCGTTAAAATTTTTTTTTTTTTCAAACAAAACGAAAGAAAAAGATGTCGAAAAATAATTATGTAGTTAATTACATACCTTCCATGGGTGATAGTGATGGCTTACCTGTAGGATAAAGGAGAATTATGACGAAATTGTATATATATAATCTTAAAAAAACAGAATAAAACTAAGAAACAAAAATAATAAACAACCAGAACAATATGTTTCATATCAAAACAGGAGACAGAATCATTTAAACAACACTCAGAAATCATATCTATCGAAATGTAAAACATTCCATCTATATAATGGAACTGGAATCACTTAAATAAAAAAGAAAAATATTCGTATAATAGTGTTAAGCAGCTATCATAAATTTTAAATTTCACATTTTCATTTCTTCGCCATTTACCTTCTAATTTTTCAATTAATCACCTTATTTCATTTTAATATCTATTTCCTATTTTGTTACACATAATTATCTTATTAATAACCTCCTGTAAACTAACCTTATTTCACGCTAATACTAATTATAATTTCTCTGATACATATATCTAACAATCACATTGCTCAACAAGACAGCAACATCTTACAATGCTGATAATTACTTAATCCGATAACAATACTTACCTCATTCATCACGGTCCCTTTATTCATTCCCTTTTAACATTTAATTTATAAGTTTCCGGAAATTACGTTAATCACCTGTAACATTAAATCTCTCAGATGGTTACTTCTATTTCCTCACATGCTCTCAAATTCCTCCCAAACTCATTTCTAGAAATTACATAGTCATCTCTGGCCAAGTACTTCATTGATTTCTGATGAGTAACCCACAGCTATTGGGATATCATTCTTCCTTGATAATTAATTTCCTTCTTTGTGAGTAAATTTCTTTTACATAATTATAGTATTAACCTTATCACCTTTTAGAGATGTGGTTTAAAGTTTTAAAGGCCACTCGTGAATGGCAGGGGTAAGGGGCCAGCGACATTACCCTATCGAACAGGACAATGCCCTTCAGACTGACCATATATACATATGATCAGCTCCCAAGCCACCTCTCCATCCAAACTAGGACCAAGGAGGGCCCGGTAATCGCTGCTGAAGACTCAGCAGATAGACCTATTGGCTTCCCAGAACCCCCAGGGACGTTACCACTTCGGCCACCACAACCCTGGTGGTAGCGCCCTTGCCTGGTGATTACCAGACTGGGGTTCGAGTCCCGCTCAAACCAATTAGTTCCTTTGGTCACTGCAACCTCACCATCCTTGTGAGCTAAGGATGGGGGTTTGGGGGAGCCTATAAGTCTATCTGCTGAGTCATCACCAGCCATTATCTGTTCCTTCTTGGTCCTGGCATGGGTGGAGAGGGGGCTTGGGAGCTGATCATATGTAATATGGTCAGTCTCTAGGGATCTGTCCTGCTTGATTGGGTAATGTCACTGTCCCTTGCTCTGTCATTTAAAAGCGGCCCCTAAACTCCGATTTACGTGATATGAGATGTTCACTCTTCTTCAAACACTTAACTTTCTTTGAGTATACCACTCATTGGCATTAATCTCTACAGCCTTCATTTCATTGGTAAGTTAAGTGTTTTATTTTCTATGAAAATCACTTCTTATATCACTCAATTGCACTCTTGGGGAATTTTTATTTAATCTTCTAACCTACCTTCAATATAATCGGGTACCTCAATAGTTTATACTAAATTAATTCAACCTTTTATGTTCCCCCGATCATCTCTTCCCAACACAATCCATCGCTTATTCTTGCCTCATTTACCACTATCATTTAACTTGCTAGTTTCCTGCACCTAATCAATTCATCACAGACAATAACGAGATTAATCTATAGCAATGCCAAACTTATTTTTGATACTTCACTATATTCCGCATTAACACTCATTTATGAAGCAAGCATAGTATATTCAACAATAAAATGACGATTAAATAAACTTATCCATGTCTCTCGAACTTGAATGTACCTTATTCTCACGTGTTATTCTAATATTTAGGTGCAATAGTCAATATTGGATGCATGTCACTGTTCAATCGTGGGTGCAGACTACAGTATATCTGGATTTCTGAATAGTTCAGAATTCAGATGTGTGACAAGATTCCTTTATTATTAAGCACTTGAATTTGGTTGGAAGGTATACTTACTAGTGCTCGTATTTTATACATACACACACACTATATATATATATATATATATATATATATATATATATATATATACATATATATACATACATATATATATATATATATATATATATATATATATATATATATATATATATATATACTGTATAAACAGTGTATACACTGTTTGACTTTGAATAACTAATAAACTTTTTTTTCTATTTCAGATTTGATTTTGGAGTGAGAATGGCGGATACTGGGCTTACGTTCGAGCAAAAAAAAAAATGTTCTGAAAACATTCTGGAAATGTGAAAATAAAACTGAAGTGCAAAGACGATTTACGAGCGAGTACCACAGAGATGCCCCAACACATGTCACCATTTCACGAATCGTAGAAAACCTAAAACAATTGACGAACTTAGAGAGGCAATTGAAGAAGAATGTGCTCAGATACCGAGAGAAATGCTGCTAACAGTTTGTAGTTCCATATTTTCACGATGCGAAAAGTGTATAGAGCAGAGAGGTAACCAGTTTGAACACTTTGTGAGCTGATCTTTTTGTTTAACATTCTCAAATTGCCTCATGTATCCTTACTATTTTACTGTGAACTCTCAGAATCTTTAAATGTGCATTGTTTCTCTCCTGTGAATCTGTTTTCCACGTTAATATCAATAAATTGAACAAGTAACAATCCAAAGAGTGCATACATTTCTTGGGGGCACCCTGTATATATACACTGTATATATGCAGGGTGATACCACTATCATCCGATGGCGCTAAAATTAGATTTTGTAAAGAAATTCGGATCCCTCACAAAATATGAGGATTTTGAATTCCTGTTACGAATTAATTTCAACACAACTTGCATGGGTGGAATACATAAAATTACTAGGTGATCAACAGGCCAAGCCAGAATAAATGATCTAACATACTCTTCTAGGAGACAAGGACTGGTGTAATAATATCTCAATCGCTGAATAATGGTAGATATTAATCTAGGATTTTAAAGGAAAAAATAGAAACAATTCAGGGCACAAAAGGATGGCAGATCTGGATTAAAAAATGCACTCCTATTTAAAGCAATACCTCTTAAAAAATATAAACAAAATAGTCTGAGTTATGCAATTTCAATCAATATAGATTTAGAGAAAGTTAGTAATCGACAAGCATCTTAAGAAAAATAAAAGATGCAATTAATTCTCTGGAACAGTTCAGTTTATGAGCTACGGCCGTTAGGACTAATTCAAGGTCAGGGTAGCCCATTCACCACAAATGAGCTACTGGGGCAAACCGCAGCCGCATCATGAATAAAAATTTGAGAGATTGATGAGCAATATGGAGGACAAGGATCTGGAATGTTGACAAAGTAGAAAGCTAAAGAGTGGTACACCTAGGGGCCGAACCCTTTAGAGGGCGTTCACAGAAATGATGAAGATAAGAAAAATCCTCTTATTATGTTTATTTGAGGGCTTTCCAAGACATTTTACTAGTATATATATTTTTGGAAAAAGTGCACTCTTACGATGCAAAGTTTCACCAAAAATATAGCAAGATGCTACAACAGCACAATAGTTTTAATTTTATTATCATAAAACCCAATAATTTAATTACTCACTTTCACGTTTTCACATATTTATAATTATCATTGGCAGTGTAAATGTGTATAGAACAACAGCAACTTCAGCAGATGTTGCCAATATAGGGGTTGAAAAATTATAGGTTCAATTCGCCACTGTTTCCATACAGGTGCAAACACTAGGATGCCCTAATTGGATATGTAGACTTGTAATGTACTTATGTTTACCGAAACAATATGCAGTGATGTACAACACAAATATGCCGCTCATTAGACTCTTAAATATGAAGAAAATGTATCCCTTACGGACCACTAGCCCTCTAAAGGGTTAATTACGCTTTAAACGCAATACATGAGGTAGCCTACCTAACCCATTACTGGGAATGTTCAACACTAGCGAATGGAGTTCATTTTTCTGGAATGAACTGGATATAATTTAAAAAAAAGAAATTTTCGTCGGTGCTTAAATTTTTTTATTAACATTTATATTTGCTATTATTAGGGGCATTAAAAGTTACAGCAATGACCTTGGATCAAATAAGTGCTGCCTTTATGACAAATTGATCCCGTATACAACATTTCTGACTCTTAATATACGCATACTAACATGTATCTGTATGCATGTATGTATATATATATATATATATATATATATATATATATATATATATATATATATATATATATATATATATGTGTGTGTGTGTGTGTGTGTGTGTGTGTGTTTGTGTGTGTGTGTGTGTGTGTTCCTGTACAATTAATCATTTGATAACTTAGGACTTTTTTTCTTAGATGTCAAAAGGGAGGTTTTGTATCCATTGTATTATAAGAATTAAATTTGCTTAGGATTTTTATCAAGCAATTGTTTCTTTTCTGGCATATTAGGAGTGAGGGACGTCAATATTTTAAGTAGATTTCCCCATAAGATTTATAAGGAAAAGGATCACCGTATGTAAAATCAAACAGAAACGGCAAAATATAAAATGGAAGCATTTGACCCTCGCCATGGAAAGATGGGAGACGCCAAATCATGTTCATCTCAAAGACACTGCATCTAAAGACGATAGATAAAGGAGATTGAGAGTTTCAGAGAAAGTCTTAGTCTCTATCTCTCTTCTCAGGGAACTTCCTTCTCGTGTCCTTATTATCCAACCAAAGAGGCTTTTGGGGTAAGGAGGAAAGAGGCCTCCGTCTCGTTAGAGAGAGAGAGAGAGAGAGAGAGAGAGAGAGAGAGAGAGAGAGAGAGAGAGAGAGAGAGAGAGAGAGAGATAAAATAGGGAAGGGAAGAAAGTAAAACTTTTGACATTCTTTTGCAGATAATAAATTCTCCAGGGCTTTACATGACTGCGCTATCAAGAGAGCTGCTTTCTAAAGCGGCCCGTTCTAAAGTGCTTCTGCCAGCATCTTTCTTTCTCAACTCCCAAGTGACATTTCCATTTCATAAAGTCGGAACCATATTGAAGTTTAACTTTTTTCTTTTTTATTTACGTCAAGGCCAACAAAATGGGAAAATTATGAAGCCCTACTGAGCTCAAAGTACCCAGAGAAAAAAAGAAAAGAGGTACGGAAGGAAATATATTTGATATACTTCCCAAATATACGATCGACCCGTTCTGGGAGTTGTTAGTATTGATGAGGAAACTGAGATAAAAGAGGAGAAGGAAATTAATACAAGAACTTCAAAGAAGAGCAGATAAAATCGGTCCGGAAAGAGACCAATCATGGAATTGTTCATATCAAAATATCGCGTACTTTACAGATCAAGCCATTTCCCATTCTGCTGAAAAAAAACTTTGATAAAAAAAAGTTGTCCAAGTCACTTACTGTAATAGTCCTAAACGTCACGAAATTTTTGAGTTAAAGTTTATTATTCTTACGGAGTCCAATGACTTATAAAAAAAATTCTATACCTTCTCGGTGTTATATTCGACGCAAAAACACTTCCTTTAAAAATAATTTGCCAAGGAATGAGTTTAATATTAATTACCCGGTTTTCCGCGGTGTTATATTCTGTTTCTGAATATGAATAACATGGCCCATCTGTATATGTGGCATGCATTCCTGAATCTATAAAACATAAGTGAGCTGTATGCTATTACATGTTCGGATTTAAACTAGGCCTCAGGATCCACGCAAAAAGGGATTTATCCCGATCTCTTGACTAGAGATTCGTCTTTAGTCCGTTTATTAATCACTCGACTTGCATTTCGATTAGATTGTCTTCCTATACCTTTATCATGAGTACATTATTATGATACTAGTGTCTCATGTCGTCAAAAAGGACGTTTAAATAATTACATATAAATGCACACACACAAACAGATTTCAACCCTGCTCACCCTTTCCTAATCACAACCCGCTGGTTCAGCAATTTATGGGAGTGTGGGATTTCCGAGTGTACCTCTAGGGGTAGCCCCCTTACCAGGCAGGGTATGACTGATCTTTATCCTCTTTGAGCGTGATAGGATATATATATATATATATATATATATATATATATATATATATATATGTATATATAAATATAAAAATATATATATATATATATATATATATATATATATATGTATGTATATATATATATATATATATATATATATATATATATATATATATATATATATATATATATATATCCTATCACGCTCATATATATATATATATATCCTATCACGCTCATATATATATATATATATGTATATATATATATATATATATATATATATATATATATATATATATGTTATGTAGTCAGGCACTTTCTCTTTATCAAATAGGGGAGACTGTTAATCATATGGAAACAATGTTCATGGATAGGATTTTCCGTTTTTCTTTAAACAATTCAGACAAAAATCATTTAGGTAAGAAAGTCAAATAAAGCATTAAATTATTGTACGTTCACAAAAAACAATCTATGCATTTATCTTTATGACAAGTATAATTTGGAGAGCGCAAAACAATACCTTATGTTGATATCAATACGAAAAAAAGTTATTATTTTATTCGAGCATCTAGTTTACAGCAGTTGATTAAAAGTAGCAAAAGAAATAAATAAATAAATCCTGACACGCAGTCTATAAGAAAGTATGACCTCCATATCATGAGTGATAGAATGTAGCACAAATAGATATCTCTAGACTTAGATGGGCAACAAGGTTACTTGCACATATTACCATAGTTAAACTCTGAAGAAAAATAAAAATAAAAACCGATCAATAAAGTATTTACTTACAAATGAGACAGAAAAAAAACTAAACAGTTCTTAAAGGACATTTAAAAGCGAATTTCCAATATCTTGGGGACCACCCAATTAGGAATAAAAATTGACAAATAAACGATTTCCCTGGCGTTAAAAAGAAAGCGAAAAACTACATCACTTAGCAGAGTGATGTCCAAATTCCAAGTAAAAATACCTTCATGCAAAATAAGATTAACAGTTTATGCAACCGAAAAACAACACGCATCCGCCAGGCGTCACGTTATAGACCAGTGCATAACCAGCGGCATCCTCATCATATCACGCCGGTCGAATATGAAGCGCAGCTTCAGCGGAAATGTCCGTAAAAAAAACTACTCTTCTAAATCGACAACATTCAAAGCCATCACCTGCATTAGTAACAGCTACATTCGTCGCTTCCTGACGCTGTCGCTGGTAAAATACTCTCTCTCTCTCTCTCTCTCTCTCTCTCTCTCTCTCTCTCTCTCTCTCTCTCTCTCTCTCTCTCTCTCTCTCTCTCTCTCTCTTTTATCCATTCCATTCCCAAAACCTCCCTTCGTCCCAGTATGCCATTGGTATCCAGTCAAGACTTGGAATGAGATGATGGGAGATGTTGGACCCGGCTGTGGGTGGGAATGGATGACGCCTTTGGGTGGCAAGGGGATATGGGTGGCATGGTTGAGAGAGAGAGAGAGAGAGAGAGAGAGAGAGACGCTTAAAGCTATACTGCTGACCTAGTGGGGACCAGACCAAAGTACTGACAGGGAGAGAAAGAGAAAGAGGGGGAGAAAAGAGAGAGGAATGAGAGAGATATATAAGGAGAGTAAGGAAGTAGGGATGTCAGGGAAGTGGAGGGTACTAAGTGGGTTCCGAACGATGTCGCCTGACTTGGGAATATCGCAGGAGCAGAGAGAGAGAGAGAGAGAGAGAGAGAGAGAGAGAGAGAGAGAGAGAGAAACTCTCGTTTTAATTGACTTCGACGCAAAAGGACGATTAGATTGAGCAGCGGCACTGATCTTTTCCCTTCGCTAATTAAGGATTGCTGTAATTAAACTGTCTATTGACGTTACAATATTTTTTTTTTTCATGTAAACAGACAGACGTAAATTGGTTTAAGTGCTTGCTTCTTTATACCCAATTAAAATAACAGTTCCAGGTTTCCTGCAATCAATGGAATATGAGCCAGTTCTGAATTTAACCTAATTGATAACTACCATGCAATCGTTTCTCATTCACTTCATTTCTACCTATTCTAATTTAACAGAACCCACATACACAGGAAACTACAATATACTCAATTTACTTTATTCGTACAGAAATACAACAAAATATTATCTGACATGTAGCGTCAATTTTTTTTTAATTACCATTATATTTGTGGCATCCAAATGAGTGGCTTTCACACAAAAGTGGTTTTAATGTCTATCATCAGAAACGTTTGGCTTTTACAATGCTTTCAACCCAGAAACTATGCATATTAAATATATAAAGATTGTTATTTAATTGTTGGTGCCCTGTTAAGAGGCCACTTTGTATCAAATTATCTCTAAAAGTTCATTATAATTTTTCTTTCCATATTTAATTGTAATTAACTTAGTAAGATGGAGCAATATCTTGCACATTTTATTATCTCATTCATACTTCATGGAATTTCCCTTATAAAATTATTGAAAATATTAATAACAATTAACCACATACATCATAAATGAGCATCCAATTAAATAAAGTTGAATATAAGCTGATTCATTTTCAAGCAAATGTCAATTCCTGATTACCACTTGGATACCTTTAAAATCTATCATTTCAGACAAAAATTTTACTTATGATATTTTCATGTTTATTAGCTTGTGAGTGAACGTGATTAGTTGAAAATCAATAAAAGTTATTTTAGATTGTTTAAAGATTCCATGTTAGAGATCAATTGACCAATAGACTTCCTTCACTAGGGGATCCATGATAAGTTCGGAAAGTGGGCTTCCTGTCATACTTTTGGTCATCATTATCATTTTTAGTTTTGAATGAGTTATTTTTAGGCATTTTTGCATCTGCATTGTAAAAATGTTATACCATGTAAATGACGTTGCTTTTCATTATATTGTTTAAAGTCTTTTATATTCATATGTGGCACTTATTTTATACACAGAAATATGCATTGTTATCCATTACAACGAAAATATGTGAAATATACCGTAAAAGAATCGGAGGAAACTTTGATTACTTTAATACATGACCTCGTAGATTTTAACGACAGCTACTCCATGTATTTTGCCGACTATTATAATAGCATTTGCATAGATTTGCAGTATCCTGCTGTATTTCTTAAGTTTGCCTATCAACTTCTTGTTTTCCAGTCTTAAGTTACACAAGAATATTATTACTAATAATGTAATGAGGAGGATGATACATCTAAAAATAATAAATTACTATTGCAATACTACTATCAATACCGAAAAATATGAAAAAAGAGATATATGAGTAAGATATATAGAATAGTTCAGATCATTATTTTTATCATCATCATCAATACTAAGTTACAACCGTGGCTGGAAAAGAAGAATGCTACAAGGGCAAAGGTTCCAATAGGAAAAGTATTCCAATGAAAAAAGGAAATCTCTAATAGTAATTAAATCATAAATAATTATTGAATAAAAATATAAAATAAGATATCTGGAACAACGTTAAAATATATAAGTCAATATAAACTATAAAACGAGACTTATGTCAAGCTGTCAACAGAATATAATTTACAGCAAGTTTGAACTTCTGAAGTTCAAGTGACTCAACTGCCTGATTAGGAAGACCATTACACAATCTGGTCACGGCTAGAATAAAACTTCTAGAATACTGTGTATTATTGGGAATTAGGATGGAGAAGGCAAGACTTGGAATTAACTGCATTCCTAGTACTACGTATAGGAGGGTACAGTCTTGGAAGATCTGAATGCAAAGGAAGGAGAGAATTATGGAAAATCTTGCCAGAGAGTGATATCTACATCACGAAAGAGGAATTTACTAGTCTAAGTTTCTATCCAACAAATTAAAATGAGTGTCAGTACCTGAAGACATGACAGGAGAACAATGAAACCAAACATTTCCTAAGGATAAACTGATCATTGGAAACCTTGGAAAGACTTGTTCAATTAGCCAGTTTTATTGTGTAATTGAAAAAGAATCAGATCGAATGTGTCTTTCGGAAGTAAATCACACCTCAAATTTTAAAGGAGTCGTATAAATTCAAAGAAACATTACTAATACAGATGTTGAGGAGCCATCGTACTCAACCTACTTTGAGTTCTGTTCGAATTCAACGTCATGCCCCATAATTTGTACCATACGCTAATTTTAGCTAGATCTCTATTAGGGGATTCAGAAACCCTACATCTACATGCGGGAGAAGGAACTGATGCAATAGGAGTAGCATCATGTGCACATTCAACAGGCTTGTTTTCTGACCTAAACCACATACGATGCGTATATAGTACGAAAAGTAATGGGCTAAGAACACTACCCTGCAGAACACCAGATATCACATTTCTATACTAACTATGGCCCCATCAACAACAACTCTTTGTAACCTATTTCTTACAAAAAAATAACAATGATGCTAAAAAAAATCCCACCTTCTCCCAACTGCTTGAGTTTGAAAACAAGAGCCTCGAGGTTAACGCGGTCAAAGGCAGAAAAAAAAATCAAGGCCAATCAAATGAACCTCCTGACTACAATCAAGGGATTTATATACAGCATTGGAGATTGTAAGAAGGGTATCAAATGATCCAATGCCTTTACTAAAGCCATTGCAAACTATGGAACAGATGATTGCCTTCAGCATACCTATTTAGACGTCTCGCAAAGGTTGAACAACTTTAGGTAATATCATGACCCACTAAATAATATGGGAGCTATGGAAATTGAACGATAATCAGCTGGGCTGGTTACCACAAACACATTTACCTACTATGAGATTCAGGGCCTCTGTAACACGGTTTTTTGGACTTTGCTCCTTATCAAAGCACCGTATGTAACTGAAAGTTGACATATGTATATTTTACAACCACACAAATTTTGTCAGCATTATCAATAACCTAAACCCGATAATTTTGATTTTTATAGAGTAAATATGATCTAGCCGACGCCATGGCCAGTGATGACGAGCCAAGAGTCAAAAACATTCATTACGTAAGCAATGTAAACACCTTTTGACAAAATTTTGCCCCGCCCATCCACCAGACACCCATTCACCTTGTTCCATCGGCTCTGAAGCCCATAACAGTCAAGAATGGCTAACAGGATTTGGAATTGCCCCCGTGGTTGCAAAACTGCATTTGTCTTACGACTTGCAACTTTATACAGTCAAGAGAAAGCCCGTGGCCATATTTACTAGAGCCTGAATAGGTAATTATTCAGTTTCTAGCTTAAATCCAATGTTTATGGTCTGATTTGTATTTAGCGTAACATGATTATAATACTTGTAATGTCATTCAGGCTTTTGAACATTTCCATTAACTATTCACTATGCCACCAAGAGAGAGAGAGAAAGAGAGAGATTGTATGTAAACAGTCTTTATATAACTATTTTTGTCAAAATAAGATTTTTGTGCTAAAATCTCAATCAGACCAACGGATCATACGATATAATTTTTTTTCTTCTTCTTAGGCTGTACGACTGTGTTGGCTATGTTTTGGGCATGACTGCAGGTGCAGTGAGGGTCACCGTCAACCGTGCCTCCAGTTCCGTTCCTTCACCATCGTCAGGATCACAAGTGGCGTCTGTCTTTGATAACTTTACGATTGGTGCCATTTGTCGCTGTATCCACAGAAAGTTTGCCGAAAAGGAGCATTTTACTGTTGGTTCCTTGACAAATGACCTCAAAACAGCTGGCATTATTCCGGAAATGACATCATGGGCTTCAGTACTTCGACTCTTGCATTCTATGGGATTCAAGTATAAAACTTCCCAACGTAAGATGCATGTAAGGAAGGAATCTCTGGAAATTGTATGCCGCCGGATAACTGCTCTCCATGATCTACGACGCCAGCGGGAGGAGGGGAGAATGGTCGTTTACGTAGATGAAACCTGGTTCACGACGAGGATGGCCCACAACAGGGAATGGGCAGACACTACGCATGATATCACTAGCCCCACATACAGTCGTCAGGTTTCCTCCTGGAGAAGGTGAGCGTTTTGTGGTGGTGGCAGCTGGCACGAATGAGGGCTTTATAGATGGTTCATACCTGTGCTACCTGGCCAAGACCAATCAGGGAGACTACCATGGCGAGATGAATGCAAAGTTGTTCAAACAGTGGCTAAAGACGCAACTTCTGCCATCCCTTCCGAGCCATCTGTACTTGTGCTTGATAATGCACCATATCATAGCACACTGCGCGAGGAGAGTCGATGCCCCACATCAGCAACCAAAAATGCAGATCTCGTCAGGTAATTTTAATGACTTCCAATATATATATATATATATATATATATATATATATATATATATATATATATATATATATATATATATCTATATATATATATATATATATATATATATATATATATATATATATATATATATATATGTGTGTGTGTATATATATATATATATATATATATATATATATATATATATATATATATATATATATATATATATATATATATATATATATATATATATATATATATATATGAATTTTTAAACTTAAAATTGATTTTCGAACACTTGCCTGTATAACTTAATTCAGCCGATCACATCTGTGTCGGCTCCAAACAGATATAACTAATTAGGTGACTAATTATCTTACCCTCATTGATTGTGACCAACCGACAATTGGACCAAAAAGTCTCATTAATAAAATTAAGGAAATCTCGATAAAGAATGAAACTAAAGCACAATACCTGCAGACTTTTTGGAACGAACGGTCGTCAAAATCTTTAGCCCTGACGGCTTTAACTGTTTAACAGGTAACTGCTTGTCAATTAGAAAATTGACAGTTGGTCACGTGGTCCTCTATCCCTCCCCCACCAATGGTGGGGGGGGGGGGGCATCTCTCCACCAACCGGTTATTGAGCCATTCTTTAAGAATATGTTGTCGTAAAGCTGCTTATGATAATGTGGGGAGGTGGGAAGGGTCTTCCATTAAGTTATACAGGTAAGTATTCGAAAATTAATTTTAAATTTAAAAATTTATTTGTCTCACACTTAACCTGTATAACTTAATTCAGCCGATTACCAGCATTTATCCTGGATGGAGGGCATAAGTAGAAATATAAACAGCTGATATAATTAAGTAATCTTTAAAGAATACAAACAGACCTGAGAGGACCTCAGAGTAGTTACCTTGACTGATATAGGACATCTCCATGTGTTGCAGTGAACTGGATCCCCAACAGTCAAGTTCAGTCATGGCTGGGTCAGTCTTAACGCCTAGTCGACTAACTACCCTATTCTAAACTAAGTTCCTAACCTTGTATCAACAACTTGCATACGTCGGCTAAGTCCGTTAGTTTAGTCATATGTCTCTGAAGTAAGGTAGGTGTAGGCCCCCGATGGGCTGTCACTACCTTACTTGCTCTCATGCATATATAAAACCTGCCTACGCGAGGTTTTCATTCGCACGGAGTGAGCCCTTATTCATATCCTATCTCATTCATGCCTTTCATTCTTCCTTACATACACTAAGTATTTAGGGTAGAAGGCCAAGTAGATGTTAACCAACAATTTCTCAAGCTGCGACAATTGGACCGAGAGATCGTATGTTGTCCTACACCAACTCCACGTCTTTGAGGTAGTGGGAAGCAAAAACTGTATTCCCTTTCCATAGAGCAGCGTTCAGGACGGACTTCAATGAAGAGTTCTTCCAAAAAGAAAGAGACGTGGAATAACCCCTCAGACTGTGGGTACCTCTTCCCTTCTTGGACGCACAGCCTGATAAAGATTGGGGAGAAGCCTTTGCTATGAGTCTCCTGTTAAGAAAGAAACAGCATTTTTCGTCATGGCTTTCGACTGTAGTTTAGGGGAGACGAAGAGAGCCCGGGGTTTGTGAGGGATAGCCTTGGTTCTGGTTAGATAATAGTGTAAGGTTCTCACTGGGCAGTACAGTCTCTTCTCCTCCAGATGCCCAACAGTTTCACTTAAAGAGGAAAGAAGAAACTCTCTGGGAAGAGAGTTGGACTCTGATTCCGTCTTGGCTCTGAATTCTGGAAGGTACGTAAGGACCATGTCCTTTCCTCTTGTTCCTACAGAAGCAGAGATGGCTTGTATCTCTCCCAGTCTCTTGGCTGTAGCTAAAGTAACCAAGAAAAGAGTCTTGGTAGTCAAGTCTTGTAGAGAAGCTAACCTGAGAGGTTCAAAGGGACCCCCTGCTAGAAGCTTGAGAACCACATTCAAGTCCCACATGGGAGGACTAATGGAAATCTTGGGAACCTCAATCTCAAAAGATCTGATCAGGTCAGAGAGAATAGGGTCCTCAAAAACCTCACCAAAAGACAGCCTAAACACAGAGGCTAGTGCCGACTTATAAGATTTAACGGCTGACACTGAAAGCTTTCTCTCCTTCCATAGATAAAGAAGGAAATCCGCAATCTTTGGAACTGTAGGTCTAGAAGAAGTGTGGGGGTTCCTCTTACACCAACCTCTATAAATTACCCACTTACGCTGGTAGTTCAAATTGGTAGAGTGTCTTCGTGCCTTGGTGAGCTGTTCAGCCACTGCTGAAAATACTCCCCTCGCTCTAGCGATACGCTTGACAGTCTCCAGGCGGTTAGAAGTAACGAGGACGGTCGAAGGTGGAACCTGTGGAAGTGAGGTTGGCGTAAGAGGTCGTACCTGACAGGGAACCTCCTTGGAATGTCTATGGAAAGTTCTAGGAGTCTTGCAAACCATTCTTTCTGAGGCCAGAACGGGGCTACCAGGGTCATTGTGCACCTCTGCGATGACTGAAATTTGTGTAAGACCTGGTCTATCATCCCTAATGGTGGAAAGGCGTAAGTCTGTAGGTCCCTCCAGTCTTGAAGCATAGCGTCGACCCCTGAAGATTGAGGATCTGTCTGAGGGCTGAAATATGCTGGAAGACGGAAATTTAAAGCAGTTGCAAACAGGTCTATGTTTGCTGGCCAAAGGTGAACAAGGCGATCTACTACCTCCTGACAAAGGGTCCATTCGGAACCTAACACCTGGTCCCCCCTGCTCAGAGCATCCGTAATGACATTCTTCTTTCCTGGAATGAATTGAGGTCGGAGAATAACGTTGTGATCCTCTGCCCACTGTAGGATCTCCTGAGCGAGAAGGTTGAGAGGTTGGGACTTTGTTCCCGCTTCCTTCTTCAAATAGGAGATCGCGGTGGAGTTGTTTGCATACACTGCGACTACTTCGGATGTACACAGAGGAGTGAAGTAGAGAAGAGCCTCCCTGATTGCCTTGAGTTCTCTCCAGTTTATGGACCTGGAGTTCTGGGAAGGAGTCCATAAACGAGCAATGCTCTCCTGCTCTAGAGAAGCTCCCCATCCTATGTCTGAAGCGTCTGTATGCAGAACAAGCGTAGGTTCGAGGACTTTGAGAGATAGTCCTGCATTCAAGTGTATCTCCTGGGACCACCAAAGAAGATCCTCCTGACTGCGTGCTGTCCACTGAATTTGTTTGGTGTTGTCCTGCCAGTCCCAATGTTGTCTCAATGTGAATTGAAGATCCCTCATACGGCGTCTTCCGTTGGGAACTAGTAACGTGAGAGAAGCAAGGTGGCCTAGAAGGCTCATCCATAGAGAAACTCTTAGGGTTGGAAGTAACAAGAACTCCTCTATAATTCTCCTGAGGTTGTCTTTCCTCTCTTGAGATGGGAAGACCCTTAAGAGAGGAGATACAATCTTCATTCACAAATAAGTCGTCTGTTGAGATGGTGTGAGAGCAGACTTCTTGTGGTTTATCTTTATTCCAAGAGTCCTGCAAAGATCCAGGACCAATTCCTTTACACGAAGAGCTTCCTGAAGGGAAGGAGATAGGAAGAGCCAGTCGTCCAGATAGCGGCACATCCGATTACCCATCCGGTGGAGTTTGGCTGCAACTGGGGCCATGATCCTGGTGAAGACCTGAGGAACCGTTGCCAGTCCGAAGCAGAGACACTTGAACTGCCAAGTCTCCTCTCCCCAGCGGAAGTGCAGAAGATGGCGAGAGTCCTGATGAATTGGGACTTGGAGATAAGCATCCTGGAGGTCGATGGTAAAGAACCAGTCCTCTTCCCTTATAGCTAGAAGAACCGTCTTCGGAGTCTCCATCTTGAACTTCGTAATCTCTACGAAGGAGTTGAGGATAGAGAGATCGATGATGGGTCTCCACCCTCCTGAAGCTTTCGTCACCACAAACATGTGGCTGTGAAAACTCCAGGAGTTGGGCGGGGCTAGCTCTATGGGCCCTTTGTACTTCAGCTGAAGCATCTCCTCCCTGAGCGCTTGTTGCTTTACGGACCTGCCGGAGTAACTGATGGATGGTGGCGAATGACTGGTCAAGGGTGGTTGAGACTTGAGAGGTATCCTGTACCCATCCCTTGGTACGATGGTCACCCAAGGGTCCGAATTCAGGGCCTCCCAAGCCTGCCAATGATGTTGTAAGCAGCAACCCACTTGTACGTGTTCGTGTGAAGGAACTGGCCCCTATTTCTGAAAACCCTTTGGGACAGGGTTCTGTGAGGACCTAAAGTCCTTCTCCTTGTCCTGCTTCCTGGCTTGGAAGTTTGATGAAGCAGCAACTGTGGACTTCTGCTTCTTCCCATATCTATTATCATTTCCTCGACCTCCTTTCTGAGGAATAGGGCGTTTGCCCGAATCCCTCTGAGGGTAGGGATGTTTCTGTTGCGGCTTAAATGAAAGGGATTTCTTTAACAAGTCATTTAACGTATCTTCCTTCCGCATCTTGGAAGACAGTTGGGCCCGAGAGAGAACATCCTCCAGAATAGCAGGTTCAAAAAGGTGATGTCCAAACATCTGGGATTCCCTTAGTAGATCTCTATGACGTATGGAGAGAGAAGCAGGGGCTCTGCTGAGATAATGGTCCCTTCTTTTACCAGTCAGGTAAGCCTCGTGGAAAGTAGCCTCTTTCATCTGGTCCTCAAGGCAGCGCCCAATAGACCTGGCTATCTGTAGGTAGAGAGGTCGATGCGTTGAGGAAAGAAGGTTCCTTCAGAAAAGCTGTCAAAACATACCATAGCCAGGCCAGCATGTTCCCAACCTCCTGTATTCTTCTAATGGAGGCTTCCAGTCTCTTGCACTCTTCTACAGTGATACCAACCAAGGCACGTTCACCCTTCACTTGTGAGGGTAACACGTCCCCAAAGGAGGGGTTGAGAGGGGTGGGAGCTGGACCGTAAGAATCTTCTTCCAGCTGCAGGTATCTCTTGGTCTTGCCTAGAGCGATGGTGGGGTATGGAATGCGTCCGGCCTGACATCTTTCCTTTGCTCGTTTCCTGACTCCCTGGCGAGCTAATTCTAAGGGTTCTGATGGGGTCCATTTGGGTAATCTGTCAAACTTCTGCTTCTCCAGACCCTGAACAAAACGATTCAGGGGGGGCTTAGAGGAAGCAGGAACCTCCTTCCCTTGCCGAACACTGTCTAGGAAGGCATTTTCGGAAAGACTCATCAATTCCCTGAAGGAATTAGGGATCAAAGTTTCAAGAGCTGTGTCATCCATCTCATCATCCTGAAGAATTCTAAATTTCTCCGCTGCTGCCCAAAGTCTCCTGCAGAATTCTGCATCTCCATCATTGGGTGAGGAACCTGTAGAAGGAGACCTGTGATCATGCCGGGTCCTTGGCTGAGAACGTTACGAAGATCTGGGGCTTCTGGTAGACGAAAGATGTCTACTCCTGGAAGGGGAATGGCTTGGAGAGAGACGTCTCCCAGTACTACTGGATAAGGAATGACGAGAATGTTTGGAAGGAGATCTATGGTGGGATCTAACAGATGAACGGCTAGGTCTCTGGTCCTTCCAATGAGACCTGGAATAAGGAGAAAGGTGGTCTGGGGAATGATGGGACCAACTCCGGTTGCTTCTCCTTGAAGACTGGCTTCTGGACGTTCGGTCAGAGGAAACACTGGAGTCCCTCAGGGACCTGAGGGATGAAAGTCCGGGTGTGCGGCTTGAAGAGTGATGAGATGGGTCTCTATGATAGGGTCTCGATGTGGATCTACCCTCGAGAGACATGCTTGAGTTGGACTGATGAGAGGTATGCCTCCTACTGCGAGACGAGCTTCTAGGAGAATATTTCCTGCGACTGGAACGCGGAGAAGACTTCATTAGGTCTGAAGGTTCATGGTCCTGCGAAGGTGCAGGGGAGCTCCCTCGTCGACAATTAAGAGAACGAAATCTTGACCTCCCTGGGTCTGAAGATAAAGGAGCTTGCGACGGTGTCGGGGTGCTCCCCCAAAAAGAATTCAATTATATCAGAATGTTGGAGCGAAAGCACAAACGTTCTTCTGTGACAACAGATGAATAAAGAATGGCTCAATAACCGGTTGTGGAGAGATGTTCCCCCCCACCATTGGTGGGGGAGGGATAGAGGACCACGTGACCAACTTTCAATTTTCTAATTGACAAGCAGTTACCTGTTAAACAGTTAAAGCCGCCAGGGCTAAAGATTTTGACGACCGTTCGTTCCAAAAAGTCTGCAGGTATTGTGCTTTAGTTTCATTCTTTATCGAGATTTCCTTAATTTTATTAACTCAATCTTAATGAGACTTTTTGGTCCAATTGTCGGTTGGTCACAATCAATGAGGGTAAGATAATTAGTCACCTAATTAGTTACATCTGTTTGGAGCCGACACAGATGTGATCGGCTGAATTAAGTTATACAGGTTAAGTGTGAGACAAATATATATATATATATATATATATATATATATATATATATATATATATATATATATATATATATATATATATATATATATATATATATATATATATATATATATATATATATAAATTGTTCTAAGAGTCAATTAACCTATTTTAATGGGAACTTGATCAACTTGCACTTTATTGCTTGTACTACATGAAACAATTTATGATCTATCTTTAAGGTAATAATGTTGTAATATGTTCTCTCGTCGGGTGGCTAGAACAGCGCAGGATATCGTTCCGACCTTCTGCCACACGCTCGGAGCTGCTGCTTATTTGCCAAAAGAATCGGCCGGAGCGAAGGTATGAGATTGACAACAACATCCGTGAATGGGGCCATGAGGTTGTGCGTTTGCCCCCCGCTCACCCCGAGCTCAATGCAATTGAACAGGTCTGGGGGTTCATGAAGAGACACGTACGTTCCTCGCTCCGTCGATTTACTCGATCCGACCTGCAGGACAGGTTGGAGGAAGCCAGGCTTTCTGTTACCCCAGAAGTGTGGGCAGGAGCAGTTCGACAATCCCGTCATTTCGAAGAGGAGTATTGGGAGTCGGACAATATCCGAGAGACAGTAGAACCAGTCATCATTAGCCTGGCCAGTGACGATGAGGACGACGGGGAAGATGATCTTTTCCTCGAGAGTGATGATGACTGCATTTTGTAAATAAATCATGAATAGTTTTAGGAGTTTTTTTTTGTACATCTAATGGGAATTTATAAAAGTAAAGTGAACATAATTCATTTATCCTTCAAAATGATTACTAAATGTAGCAAAACAAATAGTAGTAAAGATGATAATGCAATGAAGGAATGATACCATACTTTATCTTTAGCTTCAACATCGGCAATAACATATCCAGTTGCCATAATTTGTCAGCTTAATGAAATAACCTTTCATCTAATGTTAAACTTAATTTCTGAGGAGGCCATGGCTTATTGCACAGTGAAAAAACATGACAAAGAGTTTATGAATGGCGGAACGATACATAAATGTGGGTGGGGTATCTGTGTTAGCGTAGTAATACTACTGTAGCAGTAGTGCCGCAATAGTAGTATACATGAATTAAATGTTTAGGCCATTTGCTGGGATCCTTGAGGATCATTTAGCACTTCTTAAAACTACTAGAAAAATTAGTTTTTATACCCAGAATTTAAATTCTCTGATCCAACAATGCCTATGATAGCCTTCAGTGTTATCCTGAAATATAACGAGGCCAAAGTGGGTGGAGCCTCAAGAAGTCATCATTCTGACGATAATTATTGGTGAATGTTTAAAGCCAAACTACGGTACCGGCTATTTTTTTTTTTACAATAAATAGGTATATAGATAGACAATAAATAAAAATTGCTTGACATTGGATATAGCAGTTATCAAATCAAGCTTGTCTACTACGTTTATGAAAATTACCAACTATTCCCGACACCTTGTCAATCTGATTGTGACCTATAAAGTAGACTGTAATTTCTTAGGAAACTTATTTTGGGAGTTAGACTAATAATCGAAGTGTTTTTGTATTTATTAACATATTTTGTTGATTTGTTCATTATGACAATCATCAGTGGAGAGGTTTCAGAGTTCATAAAGGTGTACTGCTTTGCTTTTTATTTAAACTTTTGTGTCATTGTTGGCAGAGGTATAGCCTTCGTTATGTATAGCCAATCATCGATCGAGAAAGAG
The DNA here is from genome assembly GCF_036898095.1 of Palaemon carinicauda. NCBI lineage: Eukaryota > Metazoa > Arthropoda > Malacostraca > Decapoda > Palaemonidae > Palaemon > Palaemon carinicauda. The sequence goes on from NC_090729.1 coordinate 2,662,290, forward strand.
GGAAGAAATGCGCTCATAAGTTACGTAACGAGTGCGTTCGAAACCTTTTCTCTGAGTAAGTTGGCCCGTTTTCCAAAAACGTCACTTTTATATTATAAGTACCAAATTTATTCAACCTACGTAATGCAGAATAGAGTCAAAATTTATGTGTAGATATAATGTGCATTCTGAATAAGCGTTATATTTATGAAATTCACATATAAACAATTATTGCGAAAAAACCGTGTTACAGAGGCCCTGAATCTCATAGTAGTGAAGTAAAGTTAACAATTCTCCAAGTAAAAAAAAAAAAAGAACTTGCTAACCTACGGAAAAAAAAAAAACAGACAATTTAGGCGTCTAGAAATCAGCTGTTACTATAAAAAAAACAGTAAAATACTGTTTGGGTCTACACCTCCATAAGCATCAAGGTCCATCAAAACTTTTAATTTCACGTTACCGAAAGCTAAACTAGTTAGTTTAGCCTCAGGAAACTGGTTATAAGAAAGATCAAGTTTCTTATTACTCTCAATAATGTCAAATGCATCAGCCAAAAGGGTTGCCTAGATTTTTTTTTTTTTTCAAATGTGTCCAAAATATTCCATTCAAGAAGCGAAACAAATATATTCCTAGATAAAGAGAATACCTTTCGTCCGGTGCACTGGATTTGAATACAGACAGCTGTTATAATCCTTTTAAGGACAACCTTTCTTACCAAGGAGTAGACATCCTCAGACGGCTTTTGTTCAACAGGCGAAATATATTCCGACGCTAAAAAATGGTCAAGAAAGGTAGTTTTTTTTTTTATCAATTACTGCTTATGGGAGTTATAATTTGCTTAGAAAAAAATTATTACCTTCTGTGAAATGTACGAAATTACTTGAGGCAGGTTTATAATGGTGTAACGATTAGACAATTAAACAAATCTTGGTATCATTACCTGAACATAGATCCGTGTGTTTTTTATTATTCCCCAATTCGGATTCCATCCGTTCAGCGAAAATGTATCACAAAGATATAAGTAAAAATTTTAAGCTAAGAATTCATTGTAACTTGAGCGAAGGTATGCATCGAAAGAGAAAAAAAGGGAATTAGCATATATGAGCCTATTTTTTCCACCCGAAGTATTAATTGACTATAAAACAAAAACATACATAGCTTTGTGACGGGCCGAGAGAGGGTTGTGAACTCAAAGGCAGGATGCAATCAACTGAGTTGTTTATTAAGGAACACTCTCCTTTATATACAAAACCTCAAGGCAACAGGACATAACCTGTTCGAGAGACAGACAATGTTACAGAGCAAAACCGGAGACATGATCATTCAGGTTCTTTTTAGTGCGAGGGAAGAGCGCAGATACAAGCATAATATATACAAAATAATTATGTACAATTGTGTGACACACAGTTGGTACATGGCTCCCCCCCTAAAAATGACATACTGTACATGTTAAATAGGGCGCCCTGATCTAGAGAAGCGAACTGTAGGCGGGTCATCTGGCAAAAGATAAGCAGGTTTTAGACGATCAATGGAAACCCAGTCTTCTTTGCCCAAATGTTTAGTAGGAATGCTTTCGGACTGCGTCGGATCACAAGGAAAGGGCCCGTGTAAGGGGGCGTTAGTGGTGGCTTGCTAGTGTCGTTGCGCAGGAAGACGTGCGTTGCAGAGTGCAAGTCCGTTGGTATGTGATGCTTCGCTGGGGGCTTGTAAGTCTGGCGGCACGGAGTAAATTTTCCCACGACGTGACGAATGCGCTGGAGATCGTCGGAGGAGGTTGTAGAACGAAAAAATTCGGCAGGGACGACCAACTGGTCGCCATACACCATTTCAGCTGCCGAGACGTTGAGGGCGTCTTTAGGAGTGGTCCTTAGTCCCAGGAGGACCCAGGGTAGCTGAGTAAACCAGTTGCAATCCTTGCAGCGGGACATCAAAGCTGCTTTGAGGGTGCGATGAAAACGTTCAACCATTCCATTGGCAGCGGGGTTGTAGGCCGTTGTCTGATGTAGGGTGATGCCCAGGAGATTCGCTATTGACGTCCATAATTGAGAGGTGAAAGTGGTTCCCCTGTCAGAAGTAATATGCTCAGGGATACCGAATCTTGAAATCCATCCAGAGAGTAAGGCAGATGTACATGAGGCGGACGTTGCAGTTTCCATGGGAATGGCTTCAGGCAAACGAGTGGAGCGGTCGATGATGGTAAACAGGTAACGATGTCCTTGTGATGTGGGTAGGGGGCCTACAACGTCGACGTGAATGTGTGCGAAACGACGCTGAGGTTGAGGAAAGCCCACTCCTGAATCCGTGTGTCGATGTACTTTGGAAATTTGGCAAGAAGTACAGGCGCGGACCCAATCCTTAGCATCCTTAGAAATGCCGTGCCAAATGAACTTTGCCCTCAGCAGCTGTGCAGTAGAACGGCACGAGGGATGTGAAAGGCCGTGAATGAAATCAAACACCTGTCGGCGCATGGGAGCAGGAATCCAAGGTCGCGGTCTACCAGTACTGACGTCACAGAGGAGGGTGATGTTGGAGTCTTCGAGGGGAAAGTCTTCCCAACGGAGGGACGTGCAGGATGTCCTACAAGCTTGATACTCTGGATCCTGTCGTTGGGCTTCAGCCAGGGCTTTGTAATCCAATCCCAGTTGAACGGCAGCCAACGTGTTTCTTGACAGGGCATCGGCAACGGGATTCATTTTCCCAGGGACGTATTGGAGGGTGCAATTGTATTCAGCCACGGCGGAGAAATGTCGGCGTTGACGGGCGGACCAGGCGTCAGACTGTCGAGTGAAGGCGTGCACCAGAGGCATGTGGTCTGTACGAAGGGCGTACCTTCTAAGAAATGGTGAAAGTGACGGACAGCCAAGTGCACCGCCAGCAATTCTCGATCGAAAGTAGAATAACCCGATTCTGCCTTGGACAGTTTTCTGCTGAAGAAGGCCAATGGGCGGGGCGAGCCGTTGACCACCTGCTCGAGTACTGCACCAATAGCGACGTCGCTGGCATCGGTGGAGAGAAGGAGAGGGGCATGTGGGATAGGAAAAGTGAGAGCCGCAGCAGTTGATAGGGCCTTCTTTGCATTGCAGAAGGCTGCTTCTTGAAGGGGACCCCACTTCAGGTCCTTTGGCTTGCCCTTGAGGGAGGCGTAGAGGGGAGCAAGAGTGGCAGCAATGGCTGGCAGAAAACGGTGATAATAGTTGATCATGCCCAAGAATTCCTTCAGAGCTTTGACGGTCGAGGGCGTGGGGAAGTTCTGAACGGCTGCTACCTTCTCAGGGAGGGGATGGACTCCTTCAGAAGTGATACAGTGCCCTAAGAACGACACTTCGTTGGCGAACAAAGGTACACTTGTCGTACCGGACTACAAGGACGTTTTGTTGCAGGCGGTCGAGCACGATGCGCAGGTGACGGAGGTGTTCCTCTTTTGAGGAAGAGAACACAAGTATGTCGTCCACATAACATACACAGAAAGGGAGGTCCCCTAAGATGCCATCCATGAGACGTTGAAACGTTGCCCCAGCATTACAAAAGCCAAAACAGGAGTAATTGAAGGTGTATGTACCAAACGGAGTGGTGATGGCGGTCTTGGGGATGTCTTCTGGGTTCATAGGCACCTGATAATACCCCTTCAGGAGGTCGAGCGTAGAGAAAACCTTCGCTTTGTGCAGGTAGGAGGTCACGTCGGCAATGTTTGGGAGGGGGTAGTGATCCGGTTCTGTTTGCATGTTCAGGCGCCTGTAATCCCTGCACGGACGGAGGGAGCCGTCTTTCTTCAGAACGATGTGTAAGGGTGACGACCATGGGCTGGAGGCCTTTTGGCAAAGGCCCATTTCCTCCATTTCGGCGAACGTCTGTTTGGCGGCTGCCAATCATTCCGGTGCCAGACGTCTGAATTTTGCGAAGACTGGGGGTCCCATCGTCTTGATATGGTGATAAATACCGTGCTTGGCAGGAACCGTGGGCGTTTGGCGAAGTTCTGGACGGAAAACTTCCGGGTACGACGTGAGGAGGTGGGCGTAGGCATCCGTGGATGCGCTAATGTGGAGAGCGAGGTTAGAGGGGGCGGGTTGAAGAGGTGTCGACAAGTACGAGTCTGCGTTGACCAATCGTCGGTGGGCGACATCGACCAGAAGGTGGAAATGAGAGAGGAAATTCGCACCGAGGATTGGCATTGTGACGTCAGCAACGAGAAACTTCCAATTGAATTTACCGTTTCCGAACGATAATGTGAGGTTCTCGTAACCGTCGGTGGGTATCGCAGATCCATTGGCAGCTACCAAGCGGACGTCGGCAGATGTAGACAGACTACGTCGTGCCTTGAAGAGTTTCCTTGGCAAAAGAGAACGACAAGCACCCGTGTCTACCAAAAATCGCACGCCCGTTCCTGCATCCTGTAAAAAGAAAAGATTAGAAACACGGGAGGCCACCGCCACAAGCGATGGCCTACTTACACGTTTTCTGGCCACTGACAATCCTTGGCACATTTCTTCGCGGTTGCCCCGAATCTGAAGTGGTAGTAGCAAAACTGCGGCGGATGGGAGGTAGTAAGTGGCTGTAGAAGTCGTTCGTTGGGGTGTGAGCGATTGGTGGGTGGTGGGCGGCTTTGTCGCCGCTTCGGCACGTCACGGGGTAGGCGTGTATGTCCTACGGCATTCATGTCAGCTTCGGTTGACGTTGAATAGGCATCCTCGTCGTCAGGGGTGAAGGCGTTGATGAAGGTCTTGAAGTGGCTGTCCATAAGGACGTCGGCTTTGGTCATCAAGTCCTTTATGGATAAACTATTGACATCGGGTATGGCAGCGCGTACAGGTTCGGGTAAACAGCGTATCCAATGGGCACGAAGTAGGTTCACCTCACGAGGAGAGCCGTCTGCGGCAGGTTGAAGGCGAGCGATACTGGTCATTTCCCTGAGGGCAAGCGAAGCCCTTTGGTCCCCCAACGGTTGTTGCGAGAGCTAAAAAAGCTTTGCTATACGGGCGGCTGGCGACGGCGAGTACTGCTGCAGAAGGTATGTTTTGAGGGCGTCATACGCTATTGACGTGTCTCCTTGTTCACAAAGCCAGTCGGATATTTCCGGGAAGGTGTCCTCGGGTATCGCCGTGAGAACATAATTTGCTTTAGTGGTTGAGCGAGTCACGCCGTTGATGCGAAACTGGACTTCTGCGCGCTGAAACCAAGCAAACGCCTCTCCGCTGGCGAACGGTGAAAGTTTCAATGGGGCGGCCGCAGCGCCAACTGCTGTAGTAGAGTCCGTCATAGTACCAACGATGGAGGGGCGAGGGAGGTGGGGGTAGAAGGCAGTGGGAGCAAGTCTACTGTATTGCAATATTCGTTGTGACGGGATGTTACAAGAACAACTCCCACACCCTTGAATCACTAACTGTCAATAGTCTCCTCAAAACAAACTGACTACTATCGTAATCTTACAGCTGGACTCTTGCACAGAAGGGAAATAAAGACAAAACATAACCAAACTAACCATATTCCGTGAAACTAAATCACTTAATCATAAAATCATAACAGCCAAACTTATTACTATACTGTACTTAAAACTAAAATCAACTGCATTCAAATGAATCTCGATTATCTCTACTTAATTCTTAGAAACTATAATTTTAAATCTAAACTTCACTAAACAACCACAATTAGTACTACCATCTTAGCCTACTGTAAATAAATAAAGAAAACACATTCCAAATAACCCAAAGAAAACTTGAAACAAAAATTCACCAAGGCCAAATGTTTATATTAAGTAACTTAATGAACCCAACATTCGACCCATCAAGTCACCCAGTCTTTACACAGCAATCTGCCATAGTTCGGTGGTCAATAATCCACACTCCAGCTCCAGTCAACTTGACTGAGCTGTCAATTAAGTGATGGTTATCATAGTCGTCATCATCATTATCATCACAAACAAAAAGGAATATTTATTTTACGGGCTGGGTCATCAATGGCCAAGAATTTTTTATGAGTGGTCTATTCCAAAAATCATTGTACATTCATGGTCGTCATCATCAAGCTATTTATGTTTAGGGATGGCAACCACACAGTCCAGGCCAAGATAAACACGCCAAAGGAGGGATTACGACCTGCAAATAAAAAAAGAAAAACACTTATGAACACTCCTAGCTAACTAAACTATCGCATTATAATTAAAAATGAACAATAAACTGTTTCTATCATTCAGAATCACACCTAGCAAAGATAAATAAAATTATACTTAATGTTGAAATAAATAAATCACTTCCAAGCCGGTTGAAAATAAACAATAATCCCAGCACTCACAGCAACACTGAACTGCCTCTGACTGCAGTCATATAAAAAAAAAAAAAAAAAAAAAAAAAAAAACATTCCCTCACGACATTCACCACTGTCCTAAGCTAACTAAAAACATAAACAAAGCCTCAATTATACCAAAAGTCTTTCTCACAACAAACAATCATTACACTAACTACCTCTCTCTCTCTCTCTCTCTCTCTCTCTCTCTCTCTCTCTCTCTCTCTCTCTCTCTCTTGGATTTGGCAAACAACAACAAAAATAAAACAAAAATTAATCCTCCACATCGTGGTCTTCATGCAAATATTCAAGACCTTACAGTTGTGTCCAGACAGTATGATATTCTTTTGTGCTCAGAAACTTTGGTTTCTAATTTGAAACACTCATCTGAGGTCCTTATAACTGGTTTTAAGAAGCGAATAATGTTGAAATGTGATGCCATCCCTAGGGCCAGGGGAATGGCGGTGTATATTAGGACTGAGTACCCTGCTTCTCACAAGTTCTGCTATGAATTTGGATGTCATGAGATCTAGGTAATAAAAGTTTGTGGTATGCATAACAACTTCTATATTTGTTCAATCTACCGGATGCTTCTATCTTCAATTGTCTTATTACCATTATGGCTAATATACAAGATGATAGAAAGGCCTCTTTTGTCTTTATTGGTGATTTCAATGCTCACCATAGGGAGTGGTTAAGCTTTGTTTCTCCTACTGATCGACATGGCTTTGCCTCTAAATCAGGCTGCAAGCATATTATAAGTAAAGATACTCACAGGTCTAGTAACTGCTTGGACCTCGTATACACTGATTCACCTGGCATTATAACAAGTAAGATTGGTTCTCCAGTCGGGATATCTGATCATGCCTTGATTTCACTAGTAGTGAAGACTGAGCAGCCTGTCTCTGATGTATCATACTCTTGTAAAGCCCGCCATACACACACAGTTTTAACTGACAGGTCGCTGAACTGACAGTCCTGCCGGATATCGAGAGTACCCACACACTATTCAGTTCTGCCATCCGTCTAACCTCAGTAGACGACCAGCCAGCACCGAGGCAACATCTCTTCCTCCCCAACATCTGCCTAGCAGAGCTGACGTGCAAGAAATAAAATCACCAAATATAAATGGTGTAAACATTGGCTATGTGGCATGAGAACTTCCTCCACTAAATTCTACGATGTAATGAAGTAATATTAACATGAGGAGAAAGTGTAAATGTTGATATATATATATATATATATATATATATATATATATATATATATATATATATATATATATATATAGGTTAGCCAGGGCACCAGCCACCCGTTGAGATACTACCGCTAGAGAGTTATTGGGTCTTTTGACTGGCCAAACAGTAGTACATTGGATTCTTCTCTCTGGTTACGGTTAATTTTCCCTTTTCCTAACACATACACTGAATAGTCTAGCCTATTCCTTACACATCCTCTTCTGTCCTCATACACCTGACAACGCAGACTACCAAACAATTCTTTTTACTGCACTGTAATTGTTCAGTGGCCACTTTTCTCTTTGTAAGGGTAGATGAGACTCTTTAGCTATGGTAAGCAGCTCTTCTAGGAGAAGGACACTCCAAAATCAAACCATTGTTCTCTTATCTTGGATAGTGCCATACCCTCTGTACCATGGTCTTCCATTGTCTTGAGTTTTAGTTCTCTTGCTTGAGGGTACACTCGGGCACACTATTCTATCTTATTTCTCTTCCTCTTATTTTGTTAAAGTTTTTATAGTTTATATAGTAGATATATATTTTAATCTCGTTGCTCTTCTTAAAATATTTCATTTTTATTTGTTTCTTTTCTGCACTAAGCTATTTTCCCTGTTGGAGCCCCTGGGCTTATAACATCCTGCTTTTCCAATTAGGGTTGTAGCTTATCAAGTAATAATAATATATATATATATATATATATATATATATATATATATATATATATATATATATATATATATATATCATTGCATAAACCTATACAACAATAAACCCTTAAACACAATCAAAAGGATGAGGATAGGTCTAATCCCAAAATTAGTCAATATGCATCTCAAAAGTCCGGTAATGTAGTCGGTTTGTTATTTATTCGTAATGGCAAGGGCACAAAATATTTTCATTATAATGTTGAAACGTCTCAAAAGGAAAACCTAGCATTTGTTTTCTCTGAAAAAGTTTCTGTGCTTATCGTTATGTACTTTACTCTTATCCATTCCCTACTTATGTTCTGATTTATGGAAACATTGTATGTCTCAATGTAAATTAACGATTATTTTGATATCCTTATCAGGATTTCCATCTATGTCAGAATGATCATAACTTTATTTTCCGGAGTGATGGGCATCCCCTGTAAATAACGATAAATTCAGAGCAAAATCACTTATCCTCTCGGAACACGGTCATTGCATCAACGACAAAGGGCTTCAATTCAAATGTTGCACAAAGGGCAGGACGGCAGGAACCTCCATACACGTGAAAACTGGCCGTCAGTTCACGAGAACGGACGGGTAGATTTTCGACATTCGCTTTAGTTCATCTAGTCCCCTTTCCAGCCTGCCCTCAGTTGAAAATACCCCCTTACACGCTCAAACTTGCCTAAACAAACCGGTTAAATCTGGTTTCCTGAGTTGGCCTGTAAGTTAAAACTGTGTGTGTAAGGCAAGCTTTAGATTAATATGAAATCTCAAGAAGACTGGTATTGGATTTTGCATGATCTTTTGGGCTTGAATTGGTAATAATTATATAGTAGTATTGATCCTGTTGTCCCTTTGAATGAGAATCTATTCAACATGATTGATAGGTGTATCCCTTCTCGTGCACTAAGGTACCGAGTGGAGGAAACACCATGGTTTAATGATGATTGTAGACGTGCTTATTTGGAGAAGCATGAGACCTATCATCTTTGGAAGGGTAACAGATCAAATTTGACCTGGAATAACTATGCTCAGCTAAGAGGTTTTGCTCAGACTTTATGCTTCAACTGAAAAGTTATACAACCTATCCATAAAAGAAAACCTTTCTGGTAAAACCCAGGAACATAAGAAGTGGACTACCGTTAAATCTGCACTTTTTGGTATAGATGCAATAGTTCCTTCTTTACTTAAACCAGATGGGTTAGTCACCCACTGTCCAAAGGAAAAAGCAACCTTTAGGCTGATGTGTTTGACTGTAAGCAGAGTAATGAGAAACTCGAACTTCCTCATTCCTTTTTTTCTGAGGTTCAACAAACTAGTTTAGCTTTTTGATCTAGTGAAATTAAAGCTCTATTGATGGACCTTGATGCTAATGGAGGTGTAGGCCCAAATCGCATTTTTCCTTTGTTTTTTATAAAGACTGCAGATTTCTTAGAACCAAAGTTATCTGTTATTTTGCGCAGGTTAGCAAGAAAGGGAGCTTTTAGCACTTGTTTGAGAATTGGTAATGTTACTCCACTATGTGAATGTGTTTGTGGTAGCTCAAGTCCAACTGATTACCGCCGAATTTCCATAACTCCCATATTATCTAAAATGTTTGATCATCTTTTGGCAAAACGTCTTAATAGGTTTGCTGGAGGTAATCCTCTGTTCCTTAGTCTGCAATTTGGTTTTCTTAAAGGCCTTGGAGCATGTGATGCCCTTCTTACAATCTCCAACCCTGTACAGAAATCTATTGATTTTGGTCAGGAAGTTAGTATGATTGGCCTTGATTTTATTGCTGCCTTTAACAATGTTAATAATGAGACCCTTGTTTTCAAACTCAAACAGTTGGGAGTGGGTGGATCGTTTCTGAGTATTATTATTGAATTTCAAGTAATAGATCTCAAAGAGTTGTTCTTCATGGTCACCATAGTGAGTATAGGAATTTGCTATCTGATGTTCCACAGGGTGGTGTTCTTGGCCCATTACTTTTCATTATATATATACATGACATGTGGTTTGGCTTAGAAAACAAGCTTGTTGCAAATGCAAATGATGCTACTCTCTTTGCATCAATTCCATCTCCTGAATGTGGATCTGGGGTTGCTGAATCCCTTAATAGAGATTTAGCTAAGATTAGTGCATTGTGTAAATTATGACGTATGAAGTGGAATCCTAGTAAAACTCAAAATATGATTGTAAGTAGGTCACGGACAGGGGCTCCTCAACATCCAGATCTCAGCATTGATAAAGTTTCTTTAACTTTGGAAGACTTTTTTAAAATTTTAGGTGTGATTCTCAACAGCAAATTTACTTTTGATAAGCACATTTGGTCTGTGTCTTCTTCAACTGTACAAAAGATAGGCTCATCGAAAAAGTCTTTTAAGATTTTCGGTGATCAATATATTCTGAAGAAGTGTTTTAATTCTTTCATTTAACTTGTTTCGAGTATTTTTCTCCTGTCTGATCTTCAGCTGCTGATTCTCATCTTAATTTGCTCGACAGAAACTTACGGTCTATTAAATTTCTTATTAATTATCTAGATATTAATCTTTGGCACTGTCCAATTAGTTCATTATGCATGTTGCATAAGATTTTTCATAATTATGTCCATCCTTTACATTCAGATCTTCCTGGACAGTTCCATCCTGTTCGTAATACTAGGCATGCAGTTAATTCTAATAGCCAGACCTTCTTGATCATGAGGCTCAATACTACAGTATACAGTATTCTAGAAGTTTTATTCCAACTGTGACAAAGTTGTGGAATGATCTTCCTAATCGGGTAGTTGAATCAGTAGAACTTCAAAAGTTCAGTTTTGTATCAAATGTTTTTATGTTTAACAGGCTGACATAAGTCTTTTTATAGTTATATATGAATCATCCGTTTTAATGTTGTTAATGTTTTTTAGAATATTTTATCTAAATTTTTCATTACTTCTCATATCATTTATTTATTTCCTTATTTATTTCCTTGTTTACTTTCCTCACTGGGCTATATTCCCTGTTGTAGCCCTTGGGCTTATAGCACCTTGCTTTTCCAGCTAAGGTTGTAGCTTGGCTAGTAATACTACTACTACTAATAATATATATATATATATATATATATATATATATATATATATATATATATATATATATATATATATATATATTATATATATATTATATATTTCTTTGCCTATAATATTAGGTTTATTAATAGTTCCTTATTTTGCCGATTCTCTATTAGCTATATCTTTGTTTAGAAATGTTATGAAGTCTAAATTTTATAAGCAAATTTGTTGTATACTATACATCCATTATGGTCATGAAGCTAATACAACACTTACCTGATTATCTTATACAAACACAGTCACGCATACATACAACAGCAACAAATGCAGCCGTTTCTATTCCACTGTACAATATTTCATCTTAATTTCCTTATTTCCTTTCCTCACTAGGCTATTTTTCTCTGTTAGAGCCCTTGGGCTTATAGCATCTTGGTTTACCAACTAGGGTTGTAGCTTAGCTAATAATAATAATAATAATAATAATAATAATAATAATAATAATAATAATAATGTTGAAATTTCAGTATTCCTCTAATTCCTTTATGGAGTACGAACATTCTACCCCAGGATACGATACAACTGAGGCACTGATTAGTCTAAAATAAAATCTTAGCACCAGCAGATGTGACGATCACCTCATCGGCCAATTACATCATTGGGACATGTTCTAGCTACAATCTTCACATCATTAAATACTGCCATATCTTAACAAAAATAAGTAAAACATTGGTCATGATATGAAAACCACCTTGTCACTTATAACCTAAAGCTATTTTACGACTACCATTATACTAACCTGTGGAATAACAGGTAATATACTAAAATATATCGTAAGTGCTATCTTTTTTTCAGGATACCCTATGATCTATCCTTTCCCATAATCTAAAAAGAAATTCAGTTAAACACTGATTTCCTTTATTTCTGTGACACCCCTATGCCAATAAAAATCAATTCTAACAACTTATGTAATTAATCATAAAATATCTAAGATTTTAAACTAATTTTACGTGAATTGCAGACCAGATATATATATCTAATACTTTGGAGTCGCAGATTTGGCAGGAATAATCTAGACAAATTCGTATTTTCTGTAACAACAACAGTCGACGAGACATAAACGATTCCTCTGACACGCCTCGCAATTCCATAATTACATTAATGTATTCCTTATCAACATCCTTCCTCTTAAAACCTTTTCGAGCAGCAATTATTCCACATAAAATAAGCCTTAATCATTATTCCAGAACCCTGTTTTCACATCATTATTTCACACAATTTTTATCGACAGAGAACCTGTTAAATAATTAAATTCTAAATTGCAATTTCTCGTTACAGAGACGTCAATGTCCCGAAAGACTGCTTACATATCAGTCTCTGTCTTAGTTCCTTCAGCACAACGCTCTTACTTCATAACCGAGATGGAAATGACAAGGAATTTTAACGCAAATAAACTATCTTTTAATATTCCTTACAAGGTTTCAGAACTGTTGACCTTTATGTAATTGTGACTCGTGGCGGACCAGAAAATTTTATTAGTATTTCTAGCAGACATGTATACTCAAAAGAGCAATTGATAAAATGAAATATTGATAACTACGAAAACCTATCCTTTTTTTTTTTCATTAGGAACCACCAAATACATTGAATAGGATAATAAGAAATCACGAATTAATAAATTTTGTCCCTCTAAATCTTTAAGGCATAACAGATAATGCTGTACCCATGACCCATGTACATGTATACAAATTTGAATTTTCTATACAAAGCAAATGACATTATTCACCACACATTCATTAGTTTAAATACGAAATGAAAATAAAACATTGCATAAAAAGAAGCTCTAAAAGCATATCAAGTGCAGATGATACCCATCAACAATAGTTTTTAATGTATATTTTTATTCAGGGTTGTGACACACACAAATATATATATATATATATATATATATATATATATATATATATATATATATATATATATATACATATATATATATATATATATATATGTATATATATGTATATATATATATATATATATATATATATATATATATATATATATATATACACACATATATATATATATATATATATATACACACATATATATATATATATATATATAAATATATATATATATATATATATATATATATATATATATATATATATATATATATATATATATATATGGTAAGGAAGACAGGTTACATTATTCTAACGTTTTAGAAATAAATTCTCATCTACCTATTCCCATTACTACTACCATTAAGTGTAATAATACAAAATATTATGATGTGATACAAGATTATAATTAAAGTAGTCAGCGACGGATCAAATTGATAATCTAAATTTCCAACATGAGTACTGGATGTCTTTCAACCCTGCAACTGAAAATTTATGGTTAGATTATATTAGATGATTTTAGGGCCATATGACCTGATGCAGGGACCAAGGTACCCATTCAACACCAAAAATCAAAAGATATACTGGAAAGTAAAATTTGAAGGAGAATGTACTATATGGTGAAGGTGGGAGAAAAGAGACGGTAATGGAGGCAAAGTTGACGGGAAAAAATAGTGAGGTCCTCAGAGGGCATCCATGACTCTTCAACTAATACTTAATGATCTATGGTAATTAAAATGGAAATTGAATATAATTCAAGCAGCTTTGGCAGTCACAACGAGACCTTTAATTCCTCTTTCTTGGAAGACTGAATATCAATGTCATGAAGATGGCAATGTATTCTAGTCTATGTCCAAAGCAAAAATTAGTGAAAAAAAAAAGTGTCAGGTCTCCTGAACGTCTATCTCCACTTAAAGACTTGGGACTCGTAAAATAGGCGGAGAAGAATTTATTACTTCCTTTCCTGTCTGGTGGCTGATTTTTTTTTTTTTTTTCTATCCTATTTAAGGGAGACAAAATTGTTGGGAAAGGAGTGAGCTCTTGGACGATATCCCAGGATCAAATCGAAAATAGCCGAGCACGTGAAAAGTTACTGATTTATATTATTTAATAGCAACATAATAATAATAACAACAGCCTCCACAACAACAACAACAACAACAATAATAATAATAATAGTAATAATAATAATAATAATAATAATAATAATAATAATAATAATAATAATAATAGTGTTCTTTCTTTTACTATAAAATTGTACGACCTAATCATTCAACAAAAATTATGCAAAATATGAGGCCTATCTTCAGAATATCCCAAATCTCAGGAAATAACTATGAAGGGAAGAGGATATTTACGGATCCCCTGAACATAATTAGATCTTAAATTTTCCCAGTGCGCCGGAAGCACAGTATTTCACCCCTATATACATACTGGTTAATGAAGGAGTTGGAAGAGCTGGTATAAATTAGCTTTTACGTACCAGCCGGGGATATACTGCAAGTTAAGCGGAATCGCGGTAATAATTCCATTTTATGGACAGTAGATAAAGAAGAGAAATAACTCCCATTTTATTTGATGAAATGTACATTAATATGAATAATCTTTGGAATATTGGGAGCAGTGAAACTGAAATTCAACAGAAATATTCAGGAGACCAGAATTTTCTTGCTTGCTTTAGGATTCTCTCATTGTTTAAAAAATAAAAAAAATACCAGTATTTTTTTTTTTTTTTTTTTTTTTTTTTGCTTTTCTAGGATTCTTCTCATTTTTTTTTCCTAAATTCCAAACGATTCTCGATATAACTAGACAGAAGTTGCAAGTTAAGCGTCTTGAAACAAAACACTAAATTACAAATTTATGAAGCCTAATCCTTCCACTCACAAATAAGGTAAGTTACCTGTCCTTAGTCTTATGGTAAAGATATAAAAGATTTTTGTATCGCCTTTTGTTATAAGCGGCTCACTACATAAACCATGATGAACATTCTTCTTGTACAATATACCGTGTCTATCATAACGTTGGCGAACATAATATCCCGAGATACTCCATTATTTCTATTGGTATGAATTCTCCGAAATTTAATATTTTTTTTTTTTTTACGTCAAAGAAAATCGGGAACCAAGGAACTGGGCTGTTCATTCGATATTTCTTAAGAAAACTTGAAAATTTTCGTTGAATAATAAATATCGTTCGCAACAATTAAAATATACATTTTGCCTATGCTATATTTTGTTGACTTACACCACACTAAATTACATAATCAAAAAGTTAAATTAAAGGACCGTCTGATTGGTAACGTCTCGGGGGTTCGAGTCCCGCTCAGACTCGTTAGTGCCATTAGTGTCTGCAGCCTTACCACCCTTGTGAGCTAAGGTTGGGGGGTTTGGGAGAGAGGGCGGAGAGGAGGCTTGGGCACTGATCATATAATATATGGTCAGTCTCTAGGGCATTGTCCTGATTGCTAGGGCAATGTCACTGTCCCTTGCCTCTGCCATTCATGAGCGACCTTTAAACCTTTAAACTTAAGTCATTTAAAGACTTGACCTTCCGCATATGAAAGGAATCTCATTACTAATTTTCACGGTACTCTACTTGTTGTTCCCAAACGCCACCGCATGATTAATTGATTATTTTCGTTATAGGCGTAGCAATAACCACGGTCCATTGTGTTACGTTGAATTTGGGCTGAAAAGTATTTATGGAGTCGCTACATTATAAAACAATAGGGAAACACTTTTCAAATAAAGGTGAAAACGCGGATTTTCAATCAAGGGAATAAAATGTCCTCTTACACTCCATTATAATAAATGATAATAACAAAACGGATTAAAGCTCCACGTATACAGACAGTCAGTATGTCAAAAGTGTTAAGCAAAACAATAATACTGAGGTAGAATTAAGGAGTAATATATATATATATATATATATATATATATATATATATATATATATATATATATATATATAGACACACACACACACACACACACACATATATATATATATATATATATATATATATATATATATATTGCAATTAACGTCACATGATGTCAGTCATCCTAACTAAAGACAGAAAAAAAAAATTGAAACTTACGACAAATATAATGGACAAAAACTTCTTCAATAATAAGTGGTATTTCGATGCTTTTTTATATGCAGACGAATCGGGTCAGTCTGAGCATATTTAACTATAGAACACAAGGATAAGGAAAGCAAATGAAACGACGAAACGAAGCGACCCTAGCAAATGCAAGAGTATCGTAATTTTACAAATAAACAAGCAGCAATATTGAAAAAACACAAGTTGCAAATATAACAATACAAGATATGATTCATGTTCTCCAAGATAATACTCCAACATCGCATACATTTTATAAGATAAAACTACACTTGTAAATAAATGACTGCCATCTTTCCCATTTTAATTTCCAACACAATACAATTGCATATTACAATATACAATGATATGATCATTGGTAACAACCAGTAACTGTAAAAAAAAAGATTAGGATTACAGCACCAGCCAGAAATATAAAATTACTTTCCTGTTCTAGAAAAAAAGGAAATAATTCCATAAAAAAAAAATACTGTAAAAGGGTTCGCAATCTCTGGTACTATTAAAATCCAAAATATTACTCGAGGGTAAAATCTAAGCCCCTCTCTCTCTCTCTCTCTCTCTCTCTCTCTCTCTCTCTCTCTCTCTCTCTCTCTCTCTCTCTCTCTAGAATACCTTAGGAGTATTTAAGACGAAGCCGTTTTCTTCAGAACATTAATTCATTCTTTTTTGTATCACTTCTCCCCATATTTTTTTTTACCTGTCACTCAGTGTCATTTTCAATCTCCCCGAGGCTCAAGCATAGTCGCATTCAAGAAAATTTTTGGGAAGTCTCTCCTGAAAAGAATAGGACTGAGAATAATAATAATAAGAAGAAGTGGAGGAGAAGTGGAAGAGGAAAAAAGACTTCATTAAATAATAGCGGAGCGGCTCGTCTTCCAAGACTCCTTGAAAGAATAGGCAAAGACTTTTTTTCCTTCCTCAGAATAATTTTTCCACTACAACTTTTCCCTCTTGCGTCTGGTTAAAGAAAAGTAAGAAAGGGATTTAAATGCTCCAGCAGATACCTCACGCCTTTCCCTACTCATTTCCCAAGAGAAATGCTAAAAAGAAAGCAAATTCTTTTTACAAGAGGGTAAGAAAAACACGAGAATAAAGATAAAAAGATGAAAAACGAAGAGAACAAGGTAATGGATGGGTTTCCAAGCGGACATTGTTAGCATTAAGGAAATTACCTCCATGTTATGAATGGACTCGAGTTCTGCTCAGAAAATTGGTTTTTTGAGACGCTTAATAAGAGTGATTTTGTAATTTCCATTAGAGAGAGTTCTGGAAATGGATGAAAGAAATAAACTATAAACTTTCAATACCACAAAAGGAACAAAAATGTATTTACTCTAAATGGAACAACAGAAATTCTTTATTATAGTGGATTTTTTTAAATTGCGATTCATAAGCCATAATTACTTGAGGAAACTACAGTAGATCTAAGTAAACTTCATTCTTAAAATTATACTGAAAAAAGTACATGTTTAGTCCATTCTCATTTAATTACGAGCATTGTTTGAACTTCGAAGCGTGCTTGTGCTTCCGTATCTGCTTTCGCAGGCACTCGGGGACTATGGTGGTTAGGACCTCCCTTACGAGGGGCTGAAGAAACACAGAGGTCGGAGGAGACTCAAAGGAGGGACTTACGCATCCAATTCAACCCGGTAGACCGAGCTGGATTTCTTAAGAGATTTTCAACAAGCATACAATAGCTCAGGAGAGAGAGAGAGAGAGAGAGAGAGAGAGAGAGAGAGAGAGAGAGAGAGAGAGAGAGAGAGGAACATGTGCGGTGAAGGATGGGTAACTTGGGAATGGGAGGCAAAAGGGGGAAAAGGTTTGAGGTACATCTCCATGTATAGTACCATTCGCTTAAAGCGTAGGTAGATGGGTTTAAAGCAGGTAGTTGGATAGGAGGAGGTAGACAGAAGGAGGAGAACGACCAGGAGGGGGAGGGGGAAAAGGAGGAACGTTATGCATATAGGTGTGAGGAAATAAGCGAGTTGGGAGGGCAGGAGGTTGGAAGTAGTTGTGGAACTCTCTCTCTCTCTCTCTCTCTCTCTCTCTCTCTCTCTCTCTCTCTCTCTCTCTCTCTCTCTCGCTCTCTCTCTGTGGGAGAACTCAAAGAAAATCTCTTCAAACAATTGCTTCTTCGTACTTAGGTACGCCTTCCTCTCTCTAGTTTGCAGGCCTACTGCGCATAATCCCACAGCCTTGCTTACTCCAGACTCATTTTCAATTACTCGCTAGAGCGTCGCTTGCTCTCTCTACTTTTGAGATATATATATATATATATATATATATATATATATATATATATATATATATATATATATATATATATATATATATGTGTGTGTGTGTGTGTGTGTGTGTGTGTGTGTGTATGCGTAAAAATCACAGGAAAACGTGATGCTCAGATGCAGAAGAACCACAGGGAAAATGAAAAATACGAAATCTACGATTAAGTCCTGACTAGTTTCGTGATACTTCTTCACACACACACACACACATACGTATATATATATATATATATATATATATATATATATATATATATATATATATATATATATATATATATATATGATTCCAGCTCGGTGGATTTCGTGTGAATAATTTGCAAGAGACTTGGAGGAAAATAAAAAGGTGAAGGTATCAACGCTTTCATATATTCTCAATTCATTTTCTAGCTAAAATGATTAGAATAGCAAAAGTAAGGTTAAAAGAAAAACTAAAATATTCCTACAATACTAGTTTCCGATAATGGAAACAGCCATAAACGCATATAGTTTAAAACGACCTAACAGACACTCATGAATGGCAGGGGCAAGGGACAGTGACATTGCCCGATGGACACTGACCATATATACATATGATCAGCGCCCAAGGCCCCTCTCCATCCAAGCTAGGACCAAGGAGGGTCAGGCAATAGCTGCTGATGACTCAGCAGATAGACCTATAGGATCCCCCCAACCCCCATCCTTAGCTCACAAGGATGGTGAGGTTTCAGCGACCACAGAAACTAACGCGTTTGAGCGGGACTCGAACCCTAGTCTGGCGTTCACCAGTCAGGGACGTTACCACATCGGCCACCATAACCATGAAAGGAAACAAGCTTAAAAATATGTTCAGCTAAGTCATGATTTATTTTTTAATTTTCTACATAGCCTGGCTCTACTTAATAGATTTATTGGTTTTTCAAAGAACAGATTCTATAACATGATTTTTGGTTATGTTGTGGCAATAAAATAATACTTTTGAATTATCCCAATCTATCTTATGGTTAAGATTATTTATTTGTATAAAAAGGAACAATCGACAGTTTTCGTGTTCTTTAATTTTGTGACGTTTGACTGGTGTAAAATCCTTTGCCCGAGTGTCAGTAATGAAATCTTCTAAATGTACCTTGCACATATTTCGTATCTGAAAATAGAGAGGTCTTTATATTTTCAACTAAATATACGTGTTCCTTCAATTCAATTGTCCTATGAAGGAAATAATGTTTGATTAGTGAGTTTGTAATATGCAAACATTCATCGTACTTTCAATGTTTCTATTTATTTATTTATTTATTTATTTATTTATTTATTTATTTTTTTTTTTTTTTCTTTTTTTTTAGAAAACCTACACATGTTCCTTCTTATAATCACTTTCTATTTCAATCACAGCAACCAAATCAGAATACCAACTTTTTTCATGTATCTTTAGGAGCTTTATTTGTTTGTTGCCCTGAATTTCTGCAATTTGAGATTGGTAATATTTCTATGGTACCAAAGTAAATCCAAATATCCTAGGCATTTCATAAACTGTGTATTGAAAAAGGCACAAATACCATTCTATTTATTCACCGCAAGAACATTTTTCAACTTTCAAAATTTATTGATTTTAACTTATGATAACCTATTGAAGAATGTGCTTAATTTTTTTGTAAAAAATCTAATATAATGGCGATTTTTCGCTTTTCTTACACTTTAATTTACTTGGAATATCTGCAATATACATTTCCAATATTCCATGTAGAGGTTACATCCGAATCAAAACCCAAATAAACAGGACAAATGACGAATGTTGTTTTAAAGAAATGAATAATCCTAACCATACGTTAATTTGAAAATTCTAGTTTTATCATGTTGATACAACATAACCAGGCATAATGATAGAGTCTTTTCTTATAAAAAAAAAATGTATTAAATTGATTAAGTTCGGCAAAGTTACGTATAAAATTGATGATCTTAAACTAAAGAAATGCTATACTGAAAATATACGATAGGGTTGGTTCCACGCCCAATTATCTACTTGGTATCTTTAGCAACACACGGGCCTGATCGTGGTGCACTGAGCCTCTCACCGATTACGGCACATTCTTCCTTTACCTACACATACACTGAATAGTCTGGCCTATTCTTTTCATATTCTCCTCTTTCTCATACAACTTACAACGCTTACATAACCGAAAAATCCTTCTTCACTCAAGGGGTTAACTACTGTACTGAAATTGTTAAGTGGCTGCTGTCCTCTTGGTTAGGGGTAGAATAGACTCATTAGCTATAGTAAGCAATTCTTCTAGGATAAGGACACTCCAAAATCAAACCATTGTTCTCTAGCCTTGGGTATGCCATAGTCTCTGTACCATGATCTTCACTTTCTTGCCTTAAAGTTTTCTTCCTTGACAGTACACTTAGTCACACTACTCTACCTGTTTCCTTATTTCCTTTCCTCAGTGGGTTATTGTCCCTATAGGAGTCTTTGGGCTTATAGCAACTTGTTTTTTTTCAAAAAGGTTGTAGCTTAGCAAGTAATAACAATAATGTGTAAATCTCACAGGGAAACGTAATGCCCAGATGCGAAAGAACCACAGGGAAAATTAAAACATAAAAGTGAATCCTGACTAGTTTCGTCTTACTTCTACAATAGGACTGAAATAGTAAGACGACAGTAATAAGGATTCACTGTTATGTTTTTATTTTCCCCATGGTTCACTTGCACACAGACAGACACACACATACACACAAACATACACCCATTCTATATATATATATATATATATATATATATATATATATATATATATATATATATATATATTTGTCTGTGTGTGTGTAAATATAGAACTAAAAGTAGTTTTTGGTATGTTTAGCCTTTGTCATATGTTTGAACGCATGATATATCTATGTACATGCTCATCACGGTCTCCTTAGAATAAGAGAAAATATTACACAGAAATCCCCTTGCATGGCTGTCTCAATCAATACCAAGATTATTTACCATCATTATTGCTCAATCTAAAGAGAAACAATTCTCCTCCTCTCGAGTATTCTCTCCACTTCCTACCGTGCCTCTTTCCTCCATCCCAAATCTGCCTTTCGCTCTCTTGACTACTGTTATTAAGCATTCCATTTTCCTCCTTACATTTCATCTCCCAGTTCCTCCTTCCTCCCACTCCTCGAGCCCCAAACGCTCTTCTTCTTCTTTTTCTTCCACGCCCACTCCATGTGAGCCCGCCCGGGATCTACACCACCTTAAAGATGTGCTTGCAGGTAGCTGCGCTACTGCCAACTAGAAGTGACTTCTCTGAAACAGACCGGTGTAAGTAATCGTTTGAGAATGGCTTACAAGTTTAGGATGGAACAATTTCGAATGAAAGGGGGACGATATAACCAGCACTGTCAAATCGACCTATTAATCTGATGTCAAGAACGCTGGTAGGAAGACGATTCTGCAGGTTACAGGTAGATAAGCAATCAGCCTTCGTTATGGCAGCACTGGTAGATTATTCCTTGAAGGGCAACGGTCCCTAGATTGCCCGTATGGATCTCAGGAGTTGGCTAGACAAGGGCAGTGCCGTTGCCACTACTCATTTGCTCTGTCTCTCCGTAAACATTTAACGCTTGATATCCTTTCGCCATTCAACACTCTTTAATATTAAAGGACGGAGAACGTCCCTGTGACCCAGTCATTCTAGCCAGGAAAACGAACCTTCTGAATGTGTAATGAATTCATCCAGGTATATTCGCTTTCTGTGGGGTAAAAAATCAACGAACGTTGCCAGATATTTGTACAAAAATATGGGTAAAAGGATGGCCTATACAGACAAAACTATACGATAAAAGTCAGGGACGGGAGAATTTTCACAAGTAACTTTATTTTGAAATGAAGGAATATAGTCAAAGTCTCTTTTACTGTATATTAAAACAGATAAGACTTCATTTGCATAAAGCGGTTTCTATTAACAATGAAAGAAAATTAGATTATGATCAAATTATCCCATAAGTCTACTAAGTGAAGGTATGAATGTTTCAAAACTCACACGAGAGAGAGAGAGAGAGAGAGAGAGAGAGAGAGAGAGAGAGAGAGAGAGAGAGAGAGCAGTTTCGTCTCTTCTCTCGTCGTATGCCAGTTTCGCAGCACTGGGGCCTAGGAGTCCATTCAGTGTTCATGTGTAACAGGGGAGAGAGGAGCCTCTTTAGCTGCAGGATGAAGTAAACGTTAGTAAACGTTTATAGGTTAGTCAGCACCATGTACAAGTCTTTAGGAACGGAGGTACAGTTGAAAGCCAAAAAGTAAGTGTAGTTAGGGACCGAAAGAACTTTCTATAAACCTCAAAGTAATGCCTGCAGTGCACCATTTGAGGTCCATTGATGACACTATACCCTTACGATCGATTAGTGTAGATATAACTTTTATTGTAAGAGCAGACTGTTACAAAAAAACTAAATTAGAATGGGCCACTCAATGAATTAATGTTATGTTTTTTATAAAGGGACAATGAACAAATTTATGTTACGTTTAAGTAATTCTTATTGCAACTTCAGTTGAGATTCTGCTACATTTAATTCATTACAAAAGATCTCTTTCGAGACTCCCATTAAAACCCTAGAACAATTTAAGCTTTATCTGAAACAATTGCCGCTCATGTAAATGTCCTACAATTTGTTGAAGACTTCGAAGCACAAAATTCTTAAGAGAAAGCTTACTTTATGCTCGACCCCACAAAATAAAAATAAACATGGATGGCCACATGAGGGAATATGTCAGTATATGATTTTCGCTGATGGTCATCCATATATATATATATATATATATATATATATATATATATATATATATATATATATATATATATATATATATATATATATATATATATATATACTTTCAGAGTGGAGATACCGTAACGTTGGCTAACATAGTGATGAAAACTAGCAAAACCCCAGATACGCACACAATCACACCCACGCACGCACACACACACACATATATATATACACACACACACACACACACATATATATATATATATATATATATATATATATATATATATTAAATCAATACTTCTCCATTCGTCATCTGCTACTTACTGCTTCATAGTCCTCAGCCATGTAGGTCTGGGTCTTCCAACTCTTCTAGTGCCTTGTGGAGCCCAGTTGAAAGTCTGGTGAACTAATCTCTCTTGGGGAGTGCGAAGAACATGCCCGAACCCTCCCCATGATCTCATCCACATATGGCACTTGAGTAATCTCTTTTATACTGTCACTTCTAATCCTGTCCTGCCATTATATATATATATATATATATATATATATATATATATATATATATATATATATATATATATATATATATATATATATATACATATATATATACATACATATAAATACACACACACACACACATATATATATATATATATATATATATATATATATATATATATATATATATATACATATATATCGGAAAAACATACTGACCGTAAGAAATCATAATAAAATGATGATAAATAGAAAATAAGAAAATATAATAAATCTGAAGAGGCTGGGAGTCCTATTATCCATCTCTAACAAGCATGATGAAAGTCATCTTTTATATCATAATCCTCTTTCTAAGAGAGAGAGAGAGAGAGAGAGAGAGAGAGAGAGAGAGAGAGAGAGAGAGAGAGAGAGAGATCTACACTTTCAACCTCGCTCCCTCACGCAAGTCCCAGTCCCCTGTATGAGTTTTCATTAAAGTAATATCCTTATTGTCATTACGTCTGAAGAACAGGAGTACAGGAAGAAAAATGGTCGGATGGACGAATTAGGAGTTGTTCTTTGTGATGTAACCTCGAGAGGAATGCGTCTGAGTACGTACTATGAGAATGTTCTTAATGCTAATCTAGAACTCAGGTTATTAAAAATACGAAAAATACCAGCAATGTCGTTTTTTTAATTTGTAAAATGGATCTGTTTATCACATTTTCCCAATATAAACCAAAATTAAAACTAGGAGATAAAAGGTAAATACCCATATATACGGAAAATACGCAATTCATCCGTCTCCAGTACGCCAAACAACCGAAAAACATTTCTAACCCATGTGGTAAGAGGACAGGAAACAGAGGGAAGAATATAACTTCGAGGGGTGTTATAGTCCCGTTTCCGTTTCTGAAAGGGGGAATAGCTGTTTGGGACATTTGCTAAGGGTACATTACTCAGGTCATGCTTGATAAGATATCGATCACTCAAAGATTTTTTACCCATTGCTCCGACCACAGTTAGGCTATACCATCTTCTGCCGAACATTCTACCCCAAGAGGGTTTTACGTATTTTGGTAATAGGGAGCAGAAGTCTGACGTCACATTACTATGTGCTGGTCCACAACTTCTTCAGGCACTTACAGATCTAGGACTTTTCCAGTGTTCTAACACAGCCACCATTTTACTTGACTCTTCTAGTCCCTATTCCATAGGAAAAGGAAAAGGACAGTATGTGATCTGAATTGTAAAGTAATTTTCACAACGTTTTATGTATTTTTTTTTCATCATAATAAGAAATCAACTGCATTATGCTGAAAGCAGCTATCCTGCACGAGGATATTTCCGAACAATATTTATGCTTGAACCAGGGTGGCCATTGCCATGGTATCTGATGTCATAACTTCAGCTTCATATATATATATATATATATATATATATATATATATACATATATATATATATATATATATATATATATATATATATATACATATATATATATATATATATATATATATATATATATATATATATATATATATATATATGTGTGTGTGTGTGTGTGTACACACACTTCATGACTTTTTCATCATAGTGTTTTTTCACCGTTTTCTGGACGGGCTACAGCAGAAGGATATAATCTTACAGTTTTTCATGAATTCATGAAAATATGAGGTTGATAATTATTATTATTATTATTATAGCAATGGCTATATTTTTATTCCAATTTATAGCTAGGTGAAGTTGTGTTGTGAGCGGAAATATAGTAGTGGAATCACTCACAGTAATCGACAGTAAGGGCTCCCACTGGCCAATTTCTAGTATATATGGGCTTCAGTGGAAATAGAAGACCTGAACTAGGTTTGAACTCTGAACTACGCAGTGGAAGTAGCAATGAGTTTCTAATTTCCTGCACACCAACAAAAATTAAGGTAAAAAGTAATGCAGAATGCCTCACTTAGTTAATAATTATCACCGTTAACATGACATATGTATGTCAGGATGAAAACAAGTGTGATCTTAGAAAAGACATCGACATTTAAGCGATTTCCAAGGCCTGTTCGTTTATAATACACAGAAGAAATACGAAACAACTGTGATATCAATTGTAATTAAATATTACGATTTCTGCATTAGAGAAGCAAAATGACTTTCATGAAATTGCTCATATTGACGTAACTTCAAAAACATATATATATATATATATATATATATATATATATATATATATATATATATATATATACATAAACAACACACACACAAACATTATATATATATATATATATATATATATATATATATATATACATATATATATATATATATATATACATAAACAACACACACACAAACATTATATATATATATATATATATATATATATATATATATATATATATATATATATATATATATATATATATATATATATATATATGCGCGTGTGTGTAAGTGAGAAGAGAGAGAGAGAGAGAGAGAGAGAGAGAGAGAGAGAGAGAGAGAGAGAGAGAGAGAGAGAGAGAGAGATTTTTTAAAGCAAGCAATAAGTCTCAAGCATTCAGTAAAATGAATCAATGTTATGTGTCATAAGTCTTCGATATTATTGATAGTGGTCACTTATATTGTAAATTAAGATCACTACATTCCGAAAAATCTACGAAAATTATCAAAGATATTTCAAGAAAGAAGGAAACGATTTTCGCCATATTCATCATCATCTGCTCTTGTTAAACTTCATAATCCTTGACAACTCCACTGTTCCCTTCATAGCCTAACAAACGCCCCCACTCCCACCCCCACAAAGAGCACACCCCCAACAAAGGACTCTGTACCTCTCCTCTAATTCAGTCAATTAAACTGAATTGAGTTGCTACACTTGATCAATTGAATTGCTTCTGTCGATCGATCAAAGCTCGCTGCATCAACTTGAACCTTCTCATACCGCGTCCTTCCCTAAAGCAAATCTCTAGAGAAGTCAAAGAACCGACACGATATTTTTGTCATCCTGTCTTGAAGGGTAATTCTGACACTAGTCCCCCATATATACCAACCCCTCCAAAAAATGCGGGCCATAAGCAGGGAAAAGTCTCCCTAATCCTCTATATCGGGCTGACAGTCCACTTTTATAACACAAAGAAGATCAAACTACTCCGAATTAGAGAATGAAAAGACAAAAAGGACCAGTTCTGCCTACTTAGCATATGGGTATGACTTCACAAGACTCTCTAAGCCTCAAAAGAAATGGAGATTCGAGAAATTCCTCAGACAAGGCATCAGCAAAAAGAGAGAAAATCCCGAACTTTTTCCTCCAGGAGAGAAAGGAGAGAGGATGACAGTAACGAGTGAACCATTGGCTTAATTTGGTGGCGGATTTTACTTTACCTCCTTAAATTATCTTCAAACGGGATGTTAACACGTCCTCGCGTGACTGACTTGACGCGATTTTTAGCAGTCTCTTTCCTGTTGGTTTGCTCTTTTGAGAACTACAAAGATATCCTTGTCCAAAGGAATTTACAATGTACATTTTCAATTGGTCCAAACAATTAATAGTTCCTAGGTTAACCTCCTTAAACACTTGTAAAAGTACATAATCTCACACACACATCCATCCATATATACATACATACATACATACATATATATATATATATATATATATATATATATATATATATATATATATATATATATATATATATACTGTATATATATATATATATATATATATATATATATATATAAATATACATATATATGTTTGTGTATGTGAGCAAAAAAATTTATAATATTTTATGCTTATAATGCGTAACTGTTGTCATTGAACATGCACACAAAACACACATATACATTACATATAGATAGAAATAGATAAATATAAAAAACAATTAAATATAAACATATATATATATATATATATATATATATATATATATATATATATATATATATATATAAAATAAACAAGGACTTTAGTAATTCGAATAGATTCATTTGAGAAATCATATTTATTTGCCATTCTTTACAATTTCTTGCGGAGGCCAACTGTCTCCCTACACGGCTAAAGTAATAATGTAGGAGTGCTATCAATCACGGGTATATACTGCATATACACCCGAATTAGAGCTGGCCTGCCAGATATGGTCTCAAAGGATGAACCAGAGACCAATTCATGACCTCAACCGGTTTCATCTCATAAAACACACTTCTAAATCTTCTTAATTGCCTTTCCTCAGCGTATTCAAGGTCGTGGTTAATATTGGAAGGGGAAGATAGCCCTAAAGGAATGGGGTTTAACTAAGCACTGTACAATGTTTGCAACATAGACTTTTTTTGGAAAAACAACCAAATCATATGATTAAAAAACAAGAAACAAAAAAATTTTGCTCTAACTAAAAAAAAAAAAAAAAAAAAACAATGACTTCAATTGCATAAATTGCATAGTTCAAGGTCGATGGTAGAAAATAATCTCATCAAATGCTCAAAATGTACAATATAAGGAAACATTACCTACAGCGTAGCTGAAACGTATCATGCAGTATCATATGTGATGATATGAAAAGTAAAAGCAGATTAATGAAAATCTTAATATGTCGGGGAAAGGCAATGCACTAAATCTAGATGGGTGTCTCTTCCAGAAGATACTGCATTGGGTCAATAATTTGTCTCAGGGTCATCCTTCAAGACCAAACTGTATTGGTCGGCTGGAATCTAGATATATATATCACCATCATCTCCTCCTATGCCTATTGACGTAAAGGGCGTCGGTTAGATTTCGCCAGTCGTTTCTATCTTGAGCTTTTAATTCAATACTTCTCCATTCATCATCTCCTACTTCTCACTTCATAGTCTTCAGCCATGTATTCCTGTGTCTTCCAAATATAGTACCTTGTGGAGCCCAGCTGAACGTTTGTTGTGAAGATCATGCCCAAACCATCTCTATCTACCCTTTATCATGATCTCATCCACATATGGCACACGAGTAATCTCTCTTAATAGTTTCATCTCTAATCCTGCCCTGCCATTCAACTCCCAACATACTTCTGAGGGCTTTGTTCTCAAATCTTCTATATCTATTGGAGATTATTTCATTGTCATACCATGACTCATGTCCATAAACTAACACCGATCTCAATAAACTGGTATACAGTATATTCATATTTTTATATGTAATTTCAGGCGATTTGATTTTCAGATTTCACCTAACCTAGCCATTTTTTAATTTGCTATTTTCAATCTTTCATTTAACTGCAATTCTAAAGACCCTGTACTGAAGATCATAGTTCCTAAATACTTAAATGATTCTAACCTCATTAATCCTTTCTCCTTCCAATGATATTTCCTCTTCCATTGCATACTTTGTTCACGTCATCTCTGTCTTTCTTCTATTTTTCTTCAATTTAACCTCGTGTGATATTTCATGCATTCTGGTAAGCAAGCATTGCGAATCCTGTGGTGTTCTGCTGAAAAGGACAGCATGTTCAGCATACTCTAGATCTGCTTATTTTCAATTACCAATCCAGTCCAATCGTTCTCCACCATCTCCAACTGTTCTACGCATTGATAAGGAGGATAAACAACATAGGTGTGACGGTGCCGAGTAAGGGTGTGAACTCAAAGGCAGATTGGAAACGACTGAGTTATTTATTAAGGAACACTCTGCTTTATATACAAAACCTCAAGGCAACAGGACGTGACATGTTCGAGAGACAGACAATGATACAGAGCAAAACCGGAGACATGATCATTCAGGTTCTTTTTAATGCGAGGGAGGAGCGAAGATACAAGCATAATATATACAAAAGGAATTATGTACAATTGTGTGAAACACGGTTGGTACATGGCTCCCCCCCTAAAAATGACATACTGTAAATGTTAAATAGGGCGCCCTGATCTAGAGAGGCAAACTGTAGGCGGGTCATCTGGCAGAAGATAAGCAGGTTTTAGACGATCAATGGAGACCCAGTCTTCTTTGCCCCGAATGTTTAGGAGGAATGCTTTCGGACTGCGTCGGATCACAAGGAAAGGGCCCGTGTAAGGGGGCGTTAGTGGTGGCTTGCTGGTGTCGTTGCGCAGGAAGACGTGCGTTGCAGAGTGCAAGTCCGTTGGTATGTGATGCTTCGCTGGGGGCTTGTAAGTCTGGCGGCACGGAGTAAATTTTCCCACGACGTGACGTATGCGCTGGAGATCGCCGGAGGAGGTTGTAGAAGGAAAAAACTTGGCAGGGACGACCAACGGGTCGCCATACACCATTTCGGCTGCCGAGACGTCGAGGGCGTCTTTAGGAGTGGTCCTTAGTCCAAGGAGAACCCAGGGAAGCTGAGTAAACCAGTTGGAATCCTTGCAGCGGGACATCAAAGCTGCTTTGAGGGTGCGATGAAAACGTTCAACCATTCCATTGGCAGCGGGGTTGTAGGCCGTTGTCTGATGTAGGGTGATGCCCAGGAGATCGCTAATGACGTCCACAATTGTGAGGTGAAAGTGGTTCCCCTGTCAGAAGTAATATGCTCAGGGATACCGAATCTTGAAATCCATCCAGAGAGTAAGGCAGATGTACATGAGGCGGACGTTGCAGTTTCCATGGGAATGGCTTCAGGCCAACGAGTGGAGAGGTCGATGATGGTAAACAGGTAACGATGTCCTTGTGATGTGGGTAGGGGGCCTACAACGTCGACGTGAATGTGTGCGAAACGACACTGAGGTTGAGGAAAGGTGCCCACTCCTGAATCCGTGTGTCGATGTACTTTGGAAGTTTGGCAAGAAGTACAGGCACGGACCCAATCCTTAGCATCCTTAGAAATGCCGTGCCAAATGAACTTTGCCTTCAGCAGCTGTGCAGTAGAACGGCACGAGGGATGTGAAAGGCCGTGGATGAAATCAAACACCTGTCGGCGCATGGGAGCAGGAATCCAAGGTCGCGGTCTACCAGTACTGACGTCACAGAGGAGGGTGGTGTTGGATTCTTCGAGGGGAAAATCCTCCCAACGGAGGGACGTGCAGGATGTCCTACAAGCTTGATACTCTGGATCCTGTCGTTGGGCTTCAGCCAGGGCGTTGTAATCCAATCCCAGTTGAACGGCAGCCAACGTGTTTCTTGACAGGGCATCGGCAACGGGATTCATTTTCCTAGGGACGTATTGGAGGGTGCAATTGTATTCAGCCACGGCAGAGAGATGTCGGCGTTGACGGGCGGACCAGGCGTCAGACTGTCGAGTGAAGGCGTGCACCAGAGGCATGTGGTCTGTGCGAATGACGAAGGGCGTACCTTCTAAGAAATGGCGAAAGTGACGGACAGCCAAGTGCACCGCCAGCAATTCTCGATCGAAGGTAGAATAACCCGATTCTGCCTTGGACAGTTTTCTGCTGAAGAAGGCCAATGGGCGGGGCGAGCCTTTGACAACCTGCTCGATTACTGCACCAATAGCGACGTCGCTGGCCTCGGTGGAGAGAAGGAGAGAGCGTGTGGGATAAGAAAAGTGAGAGCCGCAGCAGTTGATAGGGCCTTCTTTGCATTGCAGAAGGCTGCTTCTTGAAGGGGACCCCACTTCAAGTCCTTTGGCTTGCCCTTGAGAGAGGCGTAGAGGGGAGCAAGAGTGGCGGCAATGGCTGGCAGAAAACGGTGATAATAGTTGATCATGCCCAAGAATTCCTGCAGAGCTTTGACGGTCGAGGGCGTGGGGAAATTCTGAACGGCTGCTACCTTCTCAGGGAGGGGATGGACTCCTTCAGGAGTGACACGGTGCCCTAAGAACGACACTTCGTTGGCGCCAAAGGTACATTTGTCGTACCGGACTACAAGGCCGTTTTGTTGCAGGCGGTCGAGCACGATGCGCAGGTGACGGAGGTGTTCCTCTTTTGAGGAGGAGAACACAAGTATGTCGTCCACATAACATACACAGAAAGGGAGGTCCCCTAAGATGCCATCCATGAGACGTTGAAACGTTTGCCCCAGCATTACGAAGGCCAAAACAAGAGTAATTGAAGGTGTATGTGCCAAACGGAGTGGTGATGGCGGTCTTGGGGATGTCTTCTGGGTTCATAGGCACCTGATAATACCCCTTCAGGAGATCGAGCGTAGAGAAAACCTTCGCTTTGTGCAGGTAGGAGGTTACATCGGCAATGTTTGGGAGGGGGTAGTAATCCGGTTCTGTTTGCATGTTCAGGCGCCTGTAATCCCCGCACGGACGGAGGGAGCCGTCTTTCTTCAGAACGATGTGTAAGGGTGACGACCATGGGCTGGAGGCCTTTTGGCAAAGGCCCATTTTCTCCATTTCGGCGAACGTCTGTTTGGCGGCTGCCAATCGTTCCGGTGCCAGACGTCTGAATTTTGCGAAGACTGGGGGTCCCGTCGTCTTGATATGGTGATAAATACCGTGCTTGGCAGGAACCGTGGGCGTTTGGCGAAGTTCTGGACAGAAAACTTCCGGGTACGACGTGAGGAGGTGGGCGTAGGCATCCGTGGGTGCGCTGATGTTGAGAGCGAGGTTAGAGGGGGTGGGTTGAAGAGGTGTCGACAAGTACGAGTCTGCGTTGACCAATCGTCGGTGGGCGACATCGACCAGAAGGTGGAAATGAGAGAGGAAATCCGCACCGAGGATTGGCATTGTGACGTCAGCAACGAGAAACTTCCAATTGAATTTACCGTTTCCGAACGATAATGTGAGGCTCTCGTAACCCTAGGTGGGTATCGCAGATCCGTTGGCAGCTACCAAGCGGACGTCGGCAGATGTAGACAGACTACGTTGTGCCTTGAAGAGTTTCCTTGGCAAAAGAGAACGACAAGCACCCGGGTCTACCAAAAATCGCACGCCCGTTCCTGCATCCTGTAAAAAGAAAAGATTAGAAACATGGGAGGCCACCACCACAAGCGATGGCCTACTTACACGTTTTTTTTGGCCACTGGCAATCATTGGCATAGTTCTTCGCGGTTGCCCCGAATCTGAAGTGGTAGTAGCAAAACTGCGGTGGATGGGAGGTAGTAAGTGGCTGTAGAAGTCGTTTGTTGGGGCGCGAGCGATTGGTGGGTGGTGGGCGGCTTTGTCGCCGCTTCGGCTCGTCACGTGGTAGGCGTGTATGTCCTACGGCATTCATGTCAGCTTCGGTTGACGTTGAATAGGCATCCTCGTCGTCAGGGGTGGAGGCGTTGATGGAGGTCTTGAAGTGGCTGTCCATAAGGGCGTCGGCTTTGGTCCTCAAGTCCTTTATGGGTAAACTATCGACATCGGGTATGGCAGCGCGCACAGGTTCAGGTAAACGGCGTATCCAAAGGGCACGGAGTAGGTTCACCTCGCGAGGAGAGCCGTCTGCGGCAGGTTGAAGGCGAGCGATACTGGTCATTTCCCTGAGGGCAAGCGAAGCCCTTTGGTCCCCCAACGGTTGTTGCGAGAGCTGAAAAAGCTTTGCTATACGGGCGGCTGGCGACGGCGAGTACTGCTGCAGAAGGTATGATTTGAGGGCGTCATAAGCTATTGGGGTGTCTCCTTGTTCACAAAGCCAGTCGGATATTTCTGGGAAGGTGTCCTCGGGTATCGCCGCGAGAACATAATCCGCTTTGGTGGTTGAGCGAGTCACGCCCCTGATACGAAAGTGGACTTCAGCGCGTTGAAACCAAGCGAACGCTTCTCTGCTGGCGAACGGTGAAAGTTTCAATGGTGCGGCCGCGGCGCCAACTGCAGTAGAGTCTGTCTCCGTCATAGTACCGACGATGGAGGGGCGAGGGAGGTGGGGGTGGAAGGCAGAGGGAGCGAGTCGACTTCCGGGGTCACCAATGTGACGGTGCCGAGTAAGGGTGTGAACTCAAAGGCAGATTGGAAACGACTGAGTTATTTATTAAGGAACACTCTGCTTTATATACAAAACCTCAAGGCAACAGGACGTGACATGTTCGAGAGGCAGACAATGATACAGAGCAAAACCGGAGACATGATCATTCAGGTTCTTTTTAGTGCGAGGGAGGAGCGAAGATACAAGCATAATATATACAAAAGGAATTATGTACAATTGTGTGAAACACGGTTGGTACATAGGTGATAACACATTCCGTTCGCGTACTCTGCTGTTTACTTGAAGTTCATTTGATAAGATTCAACTAACATTAACTTTGCATTAGCTATGCTCATGAACAGACTTAATTAAATTGAAATATTTAAGAGGAATTCTATAATAACGTAGGACTCTACTCAAAATTGGCCAGTGCACACGATCAAACGCTTTTTCATACTTCACAAATGGCATCAAAAGTGGATTTCTATATTCTACTCATTGCTGTACAACATGTCTCAATGCAACTTTTACGTTTTTTAAATCTTCCTTGTTCATCTCTCAGCTTTTCCTCACTTTTTCTCACCAGTCTCTTTTGAATAGGTATACTATATACTTTTATAACAACTGACGTAAGTGTTATGCCTCTGTAATTATTGCAATCAGTCAGGTCTCCTTTTTAGCAATTTTCACCAACACTCCTAACTGCCATTCATCAGGTTTTGTCTCTTCATGCCACATTCTACAAAATAATCCTGTAAGTAGTATGGGAGTCACTTCCCTTTCGGCCAGTATCATCTCGGCAGTTATTCCATCGTATCCAGGGGCTTTCCATTTCTTTATTTTTTTTAGGATAGCTTCGACTTCAAACACACTAAATTCATTCATGGTGACATCAAGGTATTCATCAGCTTCAGGGATATTAAATCAAATTATTCCCTTCATATCTCCCATTCATGACCTCATTAAAGTGCTCCATCTAACGTTGTCGTTCATCCTTTTCTGTTGTTATAACACATCCATCTTTCTTTTTGATGGGTATATGCTTCTTCTTCACCCCAGTCGTGATTTCATAGTCACTTACTGAATTCATACCTTTGTCAGCCTCATCTGATTTACTGTCTAAATATTCTCTCCAGTCATTCACGGCTTTTCTTTTGACCTCGCTCTCAATACTGGAATATTATCCATGCTGTACCTCGTAATATATATATATATATATATATATATAATATATATATATATATATATATAGAGAGAGAGAGAGAGAGAGAGAGAGAGAGAGAGAGATAGGCAAATCTAAAGAAAAGGGACAAACTAATAAAAAAAAAACGCTCCTGTAATAAGCTACAAATCTGATAAGATTAATTCAGCATTACAAAATGGGTACTTCCAGCAACACGATGATATGGAAGCAAGTATAGAGCTAATGAACAATAATTTAACCAAATTTGTATTAGATTCAGCACAAGAGATTGGTGGAAAAGTTCCAAAACAAGATCAAGGAAAACTATCAGGAAACACCAAAAACTTAAAAAAAGAAAATATTGTAAATGAGAGTAATATCCACAAGATATGAAATAGAATATACAGAATTATCCAAGCCTAAAACAAACAAAAATCCAAGACATTTGTAAACAAAATCAGATAAAAATTGAACAAACAACCATTCCCCATTAGTTTATACTTGAATGAATAAATGTAACAGAAAAAAAGTGTTTCTGGAGATTAGAGTGAATGAACAAAATTGGAAATCTTGGTGTGTCGTGCTGTCAATGAATATATTTATCATACTATCATAACACATGTTGCAAAATGTAAAGAAATAAATAGAAAAATCTTCTAATAAAAGGAACTTTTTTAATGTAATTTTTTCTATTACTAAAAATAATAGCATAGCGAGAGAGAGAGAGAGAGAGAGAGAGAGAGAGAGAGAGAGAGAATATTATTTTTTGCAGCCACAAAATGCTCATTGGGAGCACAAAACATTCGTTTCCATGAAATGTATAAATATAAATATTAGCAACGTTACTATGACACTTTTTTTTTTTTTTTTTTTTTAAATTTTTGGTAAAATAAAAAGGAAGAAAAATACGTTCAATGAACGAGAAAGAACCACAAAGGCAAAACTAAAACCTTTTATCCTGCCCAATACCAGGTTTCCTTTCTTGCTCTCCAGGAACTCACTAACAGAAACGGAATGGTAAATCTCACTCTACCCGTTCTCTCCATCTTCATCCTTCACACTGCCAGGATCAGCAAATTGATTCTCCCTTTCCTAATAAAAACAGCTTGTTTCTTTTCTTCCCTTTTCTTACGGGCCTTTTATCTTTGCTTCATTGTTTCGTATAGAGTTCAAAAGCATTTAGATATATACATATATACGATACACCTAACAATGCTATGATAATTACCATACTTTTTTTATTTCTTCGGCAATTAATAGAATCATTAGCTTATTAGTAATTAATGACGAAAAATGTTTATTAGCTACTTGTGACATATTTCAAAACTAATAAGGTACATGTTTTTCAATAGTAAATAAATGTGAAACCAGTAATATCCCCCCCCCCCCCTCTCTCTCTCTCTCTCTCTCTCTCTCTCTTTCTCTCTCTCTCTCTCTCTCTCTCTCTCTCTCTCTCTCTCTCTCTCTCCATTTCATAGACATGAGCAAATTCGAATCGAACTATATCCAAGAGCATTTAGGGATGGAAACATAAAGAAAGCAAATGATTCCATAGAGGAATTTACTCCAGAAAGTCTTCTGCTATAAAAACCCCACAGAAAAATTTCCCAAATACGAAAACACTCTTTACCAAAAGCTTCAGATATCGGAAACCAATAGAGCTTCAGCAGAATCCAGATAACGGTGTCTTTGTCTTGATGAATAATGAACTTACTGAAACGATAAGTTGGAAGACAAAGGGATTTGGGCAATTCTTTTCTTCAGAGGACTTAACCAAGATTTTAACCATCTTTTAGTTTAGGTTTGGTTGGCCAGTATTGGATTATATTCTCCGCTAAGATAAAATGTTAGAGACACCTTAAAAAATTCAACATACAATTCTTAGATGATTTGATGACAAAATATATTAAGTTGCTCCGATATGCATGGACCAGGCCTTTTTGGACAAAAAAAAAAAAAAAAAAAAAAAAAAAAAGGACAAGGTCGTCTGAAAAAACAGAAGCATACACTCAGAAGATGCGTAAAGACTTGAGAAAATAACAATAGTTTTTAAACAATTATTTTCTCATTCTTAGCATGGAATATCTAAAACAGGCTAAGGTCTTTAAGCCTATAGATTCAGTACAAATTACTCGTTTTAATGATCATTAGCATCTAGGTCATATTTTATCAAAATGAAGAAATGCTATGAGGATGATGCTAATAATGATGATGGTGATTTATGGATTTCGGTCATATTTCCTGGCATTCGGTCCAGGGAGGCCATTCGGTGCCAGGCGCAAATGGAGGGAGTACATTGCAGGTGCGCCATGAAGTAGGATGGAAGAGAGGAAGAAGTAACTGGCCAAAACGGTAAGGATAATAAGTGGGTGCAGAAGGAGGCCGAAGAGATACAACAAATACCCTTTAGTATTACCAACAGTGCACCGCCTGAGAACGAAGATAACTGTTCGATGACCTCTTTCATCCCACGTTCTTGGAAACTGAATACAGTTCAAGGTTAACGAAGTAGGTTTTAATGTTTATAAATCACTATAACATATATTTAAGATTTTATTGAATAAAAAGCAAAATTAAGTATAATTTTTTTTTTTTAGATTTAATGTTTTTACTAAATGGCCATCAGATATTTTCTTTTTTTTTTCAAACCATGCCACTGGTCCTCCAGCGGCTGCACTCACAATTGCAGCTGCAAAATATTATATAGAAATGTGATGACTGTATGCATTGGGTCTACCTTTTCAGCATTTCTTAGACTTACAGGGATACATCGTCATTTTGCTCCTGCTCGCTGTATCCGCCCCAATTTAGCAGGAGTGCTCGTATCTGGATTGGATTTGGATACCTTACATACTGAATCATATCTACCCTATATACATATAAATACATATGTATGCAGTATATATATATATATATATATATATATATATATATATGTGTGTGTGTGTGTGTGTGTGTGTGTGTGTGTCTTTGGGCTCCAGCCATGTCGTCCTGATGGAAGTGCCCAAAGGCAGCTTTCTACTTGGGATATTTCTACGAGTGATATACCAGAGAATTTTATCTATAGAGATATCACGGAGTTCTTACCTCCTGAGCGAATATCCCGAGAGATATCGTATATACACGAATGACGTGTTTAAAACAAGCCATGGCCATTCTTACCCGAATAGAGTTAACCTTGTCTCGAAGGATACAGGATAGGATTGGATACGTGGGCAAAAGAGATATTACAACTCCCGATCTAAGTGTGCTACAATTAACACGTTTCCTGTAAAACCATTCCTTTCTGCAGACGCCCTCTTGACAGTTGCGTGTTTTTTTTTTTTTTTTTTTTTTTTTTTTTTTTTTTTTTTTCATAGCTTTATGAGCGATTTTGCGAACATGGATGCTTCAGCTTCTTTCTCATCGACTAAGGCTGCTGAAGACATGGAGTGTTCGATGGTAACCTGTACCAGACGGGTCAAGTTGCCTAGTGGCCACAAGACCTGCTGGAAACATGCAGACTATCGTGTTTCCAAAAGGTCCTTTGCCATAAAGGAATCTTCCAACTGCAGCACTTGCAAGGACATTATACATACTGGTTCACGGTACCGGCGTGTCCCGGGACGAGAAGGCGCTAGGTCAGAAGACCATTCGTCATTGGGTAAAAGGGTTTCAGAAGAATTCTCACCGAGGTGCCCAATACCTTCCTTCTATGAAGCTCAAGGACATTCTTCTTCCCAAGGCCGAGGTGACTGTTGTTTTTGGTCACCAGATACCGACGATAGACACCCACTGGTACAATTAGATCATGCATGATAAAGTTCCGGACGCTCTTCACGTGAAGAGCCTAGAGGCCGACGACATGCCGACGGCCTCATCTGTGATGTCAGAGAAGGAGAGGATCCTACTGACTACAGAAGCCTCTGATGAGTTTCTAAATGTCCATGAGGAAAGAACAGTGCCCAGTACTTCTTCGGCTCAATTCCCCATCCCTGTATATATATATATATATATATATATATATATATATATATATATATATATATATATATATATATATATATATATATATATATATATATATCCTCATCATCTCCTCCCACGCCCTTTGACGCAAAGGGCCCCAGTTAGATTTCGCCAGTCTTCTCTACCCTGAGCTTTTAATTCAATACTTCTGCAGTCACCATCTCCTACTTCACGTTTCATAGTCCTCAGCCATATAGGCCTGGGTCTTGCAACTCTTCTACTTCCGTGCAGAGCTCAACTGAAAGTTTGGTGAACTAATCTCTCTTGGGGAGTGAGAAGAGAAAGCCAAAACTGTCCCCATCTTCCACACACCATGATCTCATCCACATATGACACTCGAGTAATCTCATATATATATATATATATATATATGTGTGTGTGTGTGTGTGTATATATATGTATATATATGCATATATATAAACACACGCACACACACACACACACACACATATATATATATATATATATATATATATCTTTTCGGTCACGTTCATTCTCCCGGCCCTCGGCCAAGGGGGAAAGAGAGGAGTCTTACTCTGGTGATAAGAGATGCGTGTGCGTGTGTGCTTATCTAGATACATATTTAGCCGTCATACTTCATACACGACTGGTCGAGTACACTAGTTTTATGTAAACACAAGCAATTCAACTTGATTAAGACGTTCTCAAATCATTGCATTATCTAAACATAACGCAATTCCGCTTCCTTTGATTCTTTCACTGAATAATCGAAAGATTTTTTAATAATCAATAATCAATAACCCCGCCATTTTTCCTCTCCACACTTGCATCAATCCGATTACAATTAAAAATAAAATCTTAGTACAGTAAGCAACATTCATCCAAGTGACAGACCTAATTCATTATTACAGCTTACTGAGATCAAAGAATTGCCCATTGAATAAATCATCATGAAATTATATTAATTATTGTAGAGTGAAATACGAATATGAGCCTTTGATTAGATTATATGAAACGTCAATGGCGCGAAGGCGCGAATTATTAAACAGTGAATTATTCAGTGACTCCAGCTAAGTGCAGTAATAATTACCACATGACTCTAATTACTAAGTCTTACAGGTAAAAGTGCCTTGTTTATTGATATTTCACAGAATATACAATAGTGTATATAGTATACATGATATATATATATATATATATATATATATATATATATATATATATATATATCACATACATACATACTGTACATGCACACACATACACACACACATATATTTATATATATATATATATATATATATATATCATCAGTCCTTACTAGTCCACTGTAGAGCAAAGGCCTCAGACAAGTCCTTCCACTAGCGTCTATATATATATATATATATATATATTGCTACTGGAAAAGGGGGAGAATCAATATATAAGGAAAGTTTGTGCTATATGCAAAGTAAAGGAAATTGGCTTATTAAGCTCCTCTAGGATAATATATCCATGTAATAAGAAGGAAGGAAGGTGGAACTAACCAAGAGAGGTAATAAAGAATATGTTGGACGTTATCGGATCAGTTGGATGTGGTGGGACTGAGTGTAGAAAATGAAAGGAATAGAAATAGATGGAGAAAGTTAACTGAGCGGCCGGCCCTGTTATACAGTGGGACTGTTAAATTCAAGAGAAGACAGTTAAATGAAGACAGTTAAATGGGAAATCTTTTATACTATGATTTACTAAAATGATGAAATTCTGTAAAATAATTGTTACTATTCTAATTGCCATACTAAATAGAACGTTTTCAAGCACC
Source organism: Palaemon carinicauda (assembly GCF_036898095.1). NCBI lineage: Eukaryota > Metazoa > Arthropoda > Malacostraca > Decapoda > Palaemonidae > Palaemon > Palaemon carinicauda. The sequence goes on from NC_090729.1 coordinate 2,702,766, forward strand.
GTTTTCAATAATCTTTTAGCTAAATGATGAATAAAATGCAAGATCTAGTTCTTACTAGATATTTTTTTTCTACCTGAAGATGCAATTTATATCAGTTTTCATCTAGTTTAAACACTAAAGGCTCTATCATTTGCATCACAAGCTAAATCTATAATAATACAAAATATAACAAAACCACATATAAAAAAAAAATACATCGAAATAATGAGAATATCAAAGATGGAAAACCCAAACTAATTTCATTTCATGACATTCTAAACTCTTCCCTGTGTCAATTCCAAACCTGTCTAATGAAGCTGAAAATGCTCTAATTGACACTTGAGAGTGACAGAGCATGAGCACTCGTTACCTACGAGCAGCAAGTATTAGTTTTAATGAGCTCACCATTCCTTTTTTAGATTGGCAGCACGACGGGAGATTAGACACATGGGTCTAATGCTTACACACTAAGACGACTCAAAGCTGTCTGTACCGTCGCCAATCGGTAAGTATTATGTCTTAGTAACAGTTGGTAATGGCATAATAAATCAACAGGCATATATACACATATGAATTTTGTACCTACATAATCATCATTCAATAGGCTGATAAACAGGAATTTAGTACCTACATAATCATCATTCAATAGGCAGATAAACATGTATTTTGTACCTACATAATCGTCATTGATTAGGCAGATTAACAAATGAATTTTGTACCTACATAATCATCATTCAATACACAGATAAACATTTAATTTTGTATCTGCATAAACATCATTCAATAGGCAGACAAACGTATGAATTTTGTGTCTACATAATCATCATTTAATAGGCAGATATACATATAAATTTCGTACCAACATACTCATATTTGAATAGGCATATATACATTTGAATTTCGTACCTACATAGTCATCATTCAATAGGCAGATATATATATAAATTTTGTGCCTACAAAATCATCATTCAATAAGCAGATATACATATGAATATTGTACCTACATAATCATCATTCGATAGGCAGACATATATATATATATATATATATATATATATATATATATATATATATATATATATATATATGAATTTTGTATCTATATAATCATTCAATAGGCAAATATACATATGAATTTTGTGTCAACATGACATCATTCAACAGGCAGATATAAAAATGAATTTTCTTCCTACATAATCACCATTCAAGACACATCTATACATATGAATTTCATCATTCAACAGGCAGAAATAAGTTTTAATTTTGTACCTAAATTGCAGTAATTCAACAGACATATTTAGACATAAATCTTTACCGACATAATCATCATTCAACCGGCATACATACACATGAATTTTGTGCCTACATAAACAACGTACCTAGATATATTCACACACATTCCATTGCATATACTGAAGACCACCGTTATGCTTTAGAAAATGTATGGGAAAGGGCGTGGGGACCGTAAAATCAACCTACAGATACTTTTAAATGCTAATGTGCATTTAAATATTAGCTATCTAGGAAAATATAAAAATGGGGCTAGAAATAATATATATATCATTAAATTTCGTAAGAACGATCAGAACTGCAGAGTGTAATATATGAGATCCCAGAGAGAAATATGAAAATTGGGATTGGTAACTTCAATGCTAAATTGAAAGGAATAATCAAGGTATAAATAATAATCCTGACGAAGTTGTAAATGAAGTTAAGAACTTTTTATAAGTTTTTGTTCAACAGACAATCTAGTCATTGGAAGTATTCTTTTCCAGCGCAAGGATATCAGTAAATATACTTGGACTTCACCATGTAATAGTTACAAAAATCAATTAGATCACATAGCCATTAATAAATGGAAAAAGCAGATTCTGAGAAATGTAAGAGGCTATAGAGGTGCATATACTGGTAGTGATCACCAGCTCCTCATTACCACACTGAAATTAAAGCTGAAAGCACCCAACAGAAATGTAGATAGAATACCTGTTTGAAACAAGTGACCTTCTAGAAGATTACACAGAAACATTTGCAATTGAATGTAGGGATCGATTTGCAATGTTAGAGACTTTAGGAGATGGAGAGCTGACAATTAACGTCATTAAACATATACCAGTCCGTTGGTAGTGAACTTTTGGTACATGCATTACAAGGAGAAAACCATGGATATCATGATACTTGGATCATATAAAAAAAAAATATATATATATATATATAAAGACAGAAATTGAATGATGAAAATTTTCGAAGAAGTAATGAAAATTACAAGGTAGAGCATGCTAAGTATTCCAGTATCGATAGTGCGGTCAAAAGGAAAGCCAGGAATGACTGGACAGAATATTTAGACAAGCAAGCAGATACCGCCGACTATGCTATGAATTCAGGAAGAGGCTACGTTATAACAATGGTCATAAAATTATCAATGAAGTCTCTACCCGGGCAAAGAAGAAGCATATAACCATAAAAAAGAGAAATGGATCTGATATAACAACAGAAGATGAAGAAAGGCTACGTTGGATGTAACACTTTACTGAGGTCATGAATAGGAGATATGAAGGGATCCTGACTGATTGCAATAACTGCAAAGGCATCACACTAATGTCAGTTGTCATGTAGTGTATATAGTATGTTTATTCTAAAGCGACTAGAGAGAAAGACTGATGAAAAGGTGAGAGATGAACAAGAAGAATTTAGAAAATATACTGTAGTACTAGTACTGACCAAATTTCCATTCAAAACACGTAAAGTAATGTATAGACTATAAAAATCGTTTTTGATGGCATCTGTGGACTATGGGAAAGCCTTTTAAAGCTTGTATCGGCCAATTTTATGTTAGGTATTGTGATACTATGGATTTCTTGTAAAATTTGTAAATTTGATTACGTCAGTTCATGAGCATAGCAAGTAGAAAGTTAATGTTAGTGGAGTCCTATCAAATTAATTTCTATTGAACAGAATAGGAATGTAGTGCCACCTACTGTATGTTGTTTATCCTCCTCGTGGATTTTGTAAAGCATAGAACAGTTGGGGATGGTGAGAATCATTGAACTGGATTGATAATAGAAAATTAGCTGACATGAAGTATGCTGATGACGTTGTCCTTATTAGCTGAACACCACAGGATTGCGATGCTTGCTTACCAGAATGCATGAAATATCGCAAGAGGTTAGGTTTAAGATAAATAGATGAAAGGTAGAGCTAATGAGAACGGAATATACAATATCATTGGAAAGAGAAAAGATTAAGGACATAGAATCACTTGAATATTTAGGAACTATGATCTCTAATACAGGGTCTTTAAAATTGGAGTTAAATGGAAGATTGAAAAAATCAAATCAGACAACGACTAGGTTAAGTAAAATTTGGAGATAAAATTGCCTGAAATTGCATATAAACATTAGGCTATATATCACTTTAGTGAGATCGGAGTTACAATAGGGATATATCCAACAGATTTTGTAGATTTGAAAACAAAGCGCTCAGAAGAATATTGGAAGTTAAATGGCAGGACAGGATTAGAAATTAGATTATAGGAGAGATTACCCGAGAGCCATATATGGGTGAGATCATGCTGAGGGGTAGATGGAGATGGTTTGGGCATACTCCTCGCAGTCCCCCAATGGAAATTAGTTCACCAAACTTTAAACTGGGCTCCACAAGGTACTAGAAGAGTTGAAAGATCCAGCCCTACATGGGTGTGGACTATGAAACATGAATTAGGAGAGGATGAATGGAGAAGTATTGATTTAAAAGAGCAATTTAGAGACGACTGGCGAAAACTAACAGAGATGTTTTGCGTCAATAGGCGTAAGAGATGATGATGATGATGCAAGCGGAAAAGATATATATATATATATATATATATATATATATATATATATATATATGTGTGTGTGTGTGTGTGTATTTGTGTATAGTGTGTGTATATATATATATATATGTATATATATATATATATATATATATATATATATATATATACATATATATATATATATATATATATATATATATATATATATATATATATATATATATATATATATATATATATAATACACACACACACACACACACA
>NC_090729.1:2711819-2714319 GCF_036898095.1 Palaemon carinicauda
TCTCTTGCCACATACCCACTCAATAAGACTCCCCTAACATTTATTTTGGGTAAAGACTTTATAATACGATCACGTAAAAATAATCTATTTCCATTTTTTTTCTTTTCTTCCAGAGCCCAATACACCACTCGAAAACTCCTCTTCCCACCCTTGCAATCCCACGTCACCCCCTTAAGAGGAGATCCGTCTTCACCTTCCTCAAGCACCATCCCCCTCACCCCCCCCCCCCTCCCTCTTACCTCCTGCCTCCTTTCTGCCCTCTTCAGTTTCTTTGTGCCTGGCATTACATCTGCTTTATCACCCCCTCCCCTTCCTCCACATTCCTCACAACCCCCAATAAAAAAAAGAATAAATAAAATTCTCCCCTTCCCTCCCTACCTCCTCATCTTCCTTTTCCTTATGAGACTAATCCCTTCCCATCCATCCCATCTCCAACAGACCCCTTCCTCATGTCCCTTCCATGCAACTCGCCTATCAGGGGGTGGGGAAGGGTTGAAGGGAGGAGGGGGGATGCTCCCAGCAATGGAACACCACCTTCCTCCTATATCCTACAGACGACTACCAGCCTTGAACCCTTGTTGTCTAGTGTTGCACCCCGCCTATTTCTAGAGAACCCCGCCCACCTAACTTTAAGCTCCGCCCTTTCGTCCGATTGTTTCTTTGTTCCAATTATTCTTTATGCTTTTATTTTCACGTTAAAGTATTTCTTGGTGTTGGGTTTTCCTACAAAGAATGCTTTTTTTCAGCTTTGTCGAACTACGTACCCATAAAAGGAGGAAAAATTTAACTCTTTCAATTTTTACAACCACTTATTTTAAATCAATATTTCACATAGATATTAACATCAAGCCGGAGAGAGATGCAAGTAATAATCAGATAAAAAAATTTGTTGGAAAGAAAAAGAAAATGACGCAATCTTTAGGTGCAATGAACTTTGAGTAAAAAAAAAAGGAAAAAAAGAAAGAAAAATGAGAGACTGCCGACTTAAATTATTCCGGTAATCTGACGCTAATAATCTCTTTGACAAACATTTGTTACTATAACATTACTTACTAAACATCTGTTGTTCATATTACATAAGGAATATCAGGTGCATCTATTGAATTACATAGTTGTCATATCACCTAGCAAATAGCTGAAATTCAAATAAATCGATGATTTTTACGACGATTGTATAATAATGCCCTTTTTTTTATAAATGAATATCAAAACCTCATAGATGCCAGTTTATATTATTCAATCATTATTGCCATCAAACATCTTATACTTTCCTTTTACCCTTTTAGAAATATTCTGTAAACATCCTAATTCTGCCTAAAATCCATAACACTCACAATGGATTCTGAATCACAACAGCAACACATACAAAGGTTAATCAAGTTTATATGAGCTAGAATGTGAAAAGATTTGTGGAAAGGTAGACTGTAAAAGGGACTTTTACAGAACTAAAGTGTGAAAAGCACCTGTGCAGAGGTAGAGTGTGAAAGGGCCATGTGCAGAGGTTGAGTGTGAAAGGGACCTTTGCAGAGATAGAGTGCGAAAAGGACTTGTACAGAGGTTGAGTGTGAAAGGGACCTCCGCAGAGGTAGAGTGTGAAAGGGACTTGTACATAGGTTGAGAGTGAAAGGGGCCTGTGCAGAGGTAGAGTGTGGAAGGGACTTGTGCTGAGCATAAGTGTGAAAGGGTCCTGTGCAGAGGTAGAGTGTGGAAGGGATTTGTGCTGAGCATAAGTGTGAAAGCGACTTGTGCAGAGCTAGAGTGCGAGAGGGATTTTTGCAGAGTCAGAGTGTAAAAGGGACTTGTGCAGAGCTAGAGTGTGAGAGGGACTTTTGCAGAGCTAGAGAATGAAAGGGACTTGTGAAGAGCTAGAGTATGAAAGGGCCTTGTTCAAAGCTAGAATGTGAAAGGGACTTGTGCAGAGTCAGTGTGTTAAAGGGTCTCGTTCAAAGCTAGAGTGTGAAAGAGACTTGTGCAGAGTCAGTTTGTGAAAGGGACTTATTCAGAGCTAGAGTGTGAACGGGATTTGTTCAGAGCTAGAGTGGGAAAGAGACTTGTTCAGAGCTAGAGTGTGAAAGGAAATTGTGAAGAGCTATAGTGTGAAAGGGACTTGCGCAGAGCTAGAGTGTGAAAGGGACTTGTTCGGAGTTAGAGTGTGAAAGGGACTTGTTCGGAGTTAGAGTGTGAAAGGGACTTGTGAAGAGCTAGAGTGTGAAAGGGACTTGTTCAGAGCTAGAGTATGAAAGGGCCTTGTTCAAAGCTAGAATGTGAAAGGGACTTGTGCAGAGTCAGTGTGTTAAAGGGTCTCGTTCAAAGCTAGAGTGTGAAAGAGACTTGTGCAGAGTCAGTTTGTGAAAGGGACTTATTCAGAGCTAGAGTGTGAACGGGATTTGTTCAGAGCTAGAGTGGGAAAGAGACTTGTTCAGAGCTAGAGTGTGAAAGGAAATTGTGAAGAGCTATAGTGTGAAAGGGACTTGCGCAGAGCTAGAGTGTGAAAGGGACT
>NC_090729.1:2716819-2719319 GCF_036898095.1 Palaemon carinicauda
AAAATCAGCCACAAATAATCCTGAGAGAACATAAGCTCTGGATTAGGAGTCCCCCACGAAATCAATATCAACACGAACACTTTTGCAATCAGAAAATGTAGTTTATTTATTCTTTTGGGCTTCTTTATTGCAACACATTGTTAAATAAGACATTCTCTATTAAAATCATAGGAAATTAATATTTGTATTTATTACTTTTTTTCCATATACTCTTTTTTAATATTCCTTCCTCATATGCCCATTCGAATCTGGCTGTAACTCTGAATATAAAGGGGAGAGGGGGATGTGAAGCATTTTCTCATTGTAGAACGTTTGGGATTGGAGGTTAAGAACCACCGCTCTTGTTTTAATTATACATAAGAAATATCTATCTATCTCATATATTTCACGCTTCTGCTCATTGCCTTTTACGATCAGAACGTTTAGGATGTACTCAAAATTCGAATCTTATTCAAGCATATACAATAAATCCCGTATTCCTTCCCCACCCATAATATATTCATTAATATTCCTTTCAACATTTTCTACAAGTGTTAGAAAAAGCCACTCTTAACCACAGAGATCCCACCAAGGCAATAATGCAATATAGAGATCAAGCCTCCATTTGCTATTGCGTCATACCTGTGGCATTGCAACACTGCTTTCCCTTGTCAAGGTGACCTTTTAACAAATAGTTTAGTGTGGGGCTTAGCTTAGGTGATGCTTTATATATGTAAGTATGTATGATACGTATTCATGTATGTATGTATGTATGTGGTAATTGTACAGAGATATAATTGGAGAATTGTATTTGGTTAAGGGATTATGGAATGTTCAATGACAATAATTTGGTTTGATCTTTTAATTTTAATTTCTTTTCCACTATTATGTACTGATATGTTTTTTCTCTTTTAATATATATATATATATATATATATATATATATATATATATATATATATATATATATATATATATATATATATATATATATATATATATATATATACACACACACATTAAACAACAGGCTATTTTCTTAACAGGTTCAAATAGCAAAACCTAAAAGTCAATCTTACGTTTCTTCAGACGCAGATTCACAGATGAACCTACTGTGCAATTTAACTTCTATACATTAGTTACTTCATACACCTACAAAGAACACCCATTTACCTCTTGCTAAAGCCCAACATTACATTCCCTAAAGTATTTCAGTCATGTGATAGTCCCTCTCTCTCTCTCTCTCTCTCTCTCTCTCTCTCTCTCTCTCTCTCTCTCTCTCTCTCTCTCTCTCTCTCTCTCTAAAAAACCAAAGTCTCCTTCTCACTAAACTGAAATATTTTGTCAGCCCAAAGTGATCAATTCCTAAAGGAAATCAAGACAATTGGATTATCAGAATTCTTATTACTTTCTCTCACTTTGGTCCAACTTACTCTCTCTAGGATAAAGGTTTAGTAATGTATCACACACATACACACACACGCGCGCACACATATTTTATATATATATATATATATATATATATATATATATATATATATATATATATAGAGAGAGAGAGAGAGAGAGAGAGAGAGAGAGAGAGATATATATAAATATACACACACACATACATACATATATATATATATATATATATATATATATATATATATATATATATATATATATATATATATATGCATATATATATGTATGTATGTATGTGTGTGTGTATGTGTGTGTACGTTATATAAAAAAGACTGATGTGTATATTTCAATACCTATCCATAAAATATATACATATTGCATGTAGAAATATATAAGGCATGATAAAGAGTACTTCAAGTTATAAATAAATTTAAATAAATGGACAAATATTCCAACATCCATAGTCTCTATTTCTAACGCATATTCATTATAAAAAAGTAATTATAGACATAATTGCAAAAACATATACACGCATGCACGCGCGCCATACAAATATATGTGTATATATATATATATATATATATATATATATATATATATATATATATATATATATATATATATATATATACACGTGTCAAAAATATCTTATTTTTTCCTTAAGAAATTTTTATCTACCGACATACATATATACAGGTAGAGTAACGCTAATTCCCGTCCCCCCTTCGATGTATGTTACAGGGCCAGCCTGCCAAGGGAAAGCAATGGCGCAATACTACAGGTGCAATGTAACAGACGACGTACGCTTGCTCTAATATTCGCTCGTTTTATATCAAAATTCCGGGAGCACTTTAATACAGGTAAAAGCTGCCCCTGACCACTTTTTCAAGTGGGTAAAAGAACCACCTACAGTTTTAATATGCTTCTATACATAAGACTGCAGCTTCCTTCTTTTTTAATATATATTTTATTATTATAAAATTCATTAGTATCATCGATAAACAATTTACAAGAGCGGCAGTGAGAACCCCATTCCTTAGGAAGAAATGGTCTATTAAAATTATTCCTTTTTGATCAGGGTTGTAAGCTACCTTCGAAGCGTATGCTTGGG
>NC_090729.1:2724319-2741819 GCF_036898095.1 Palaemon carinicauda
AAGGAAAGAATAGCGCTCCTCAATTGTGAAGGAATTGGTAAATTTACATTTCAAATTAAGGGAGGTTATATTTGTCTAGAAAAAATAACATTAAAACAATCCAAAGCACAGTTATACAAGAGAAATTAAGTCACTGAATGTAGGCAATCAAAATATTCCCAATTTTATATATCAGAATAAGGATAGGGTGGTTTGGTGGGTGCAACGCGGCCACCTATAAAATGGAAGTGTTAACAGTATATCGACGTCAAAATACATCAATAATTTCAGAAGAATCTGGCATTTTATGGCAATAAAAGTTTTCCATTTTTATGGCAATGCAATATTTCAAACATATATATCCATTTCTCTCTCTCTCTCTCTCTCTCTCTCTCTCTCTCTCTCTCTCTCTCTCTCTCTCTCTCTCTCTTTTATTGGATAGTACGGGGTCGAATATCTAAAAGAAACTGATGAAAAAACATAGTATTTTACGAATTCGTATTGTGGCTGATAGATTAAAAAAGAAAAAAAAAAGAAAAAAAAACCGTATCAAGATATAGCAAATGGGATTTTACCGGAAATTACTTTGATTCCATCCCTATAAAAGAAGCAAATTAAGTGAAATTAGAAAAAGAACGTATATAAAGGACAAAGATGCTAATCTTTCATTAATGGGAAGTGTGAAAAGAGAATATGACAAAAAACTCTAATCTGGAAGAAATATGAGAAAAATGTAAAAGATTACCCGAAAAGATGACAAAGTAACACCGAATTAATTTCCCGCCAAGTCATGGTGAAAGATTTAAAATATTTGAACCGTCACAAACATGCCAAAGAGTACACAGAGATCCCAAACATTCCTATACCATCACGTTCACCTTCTGTCGGTAGTTGCTCCTCTAGCTGACGAGTCTTCACCTACAGTAGGACGTTATTTGACATAATCATGTTCTTAAATATGGTCTTAAATACTTTCCTCGCTGGGGTATTTTTCCCTGTTGAGGCACTTGGGATTGATTATAACATACTGCTTATCCATCTAGGATTGTTGCTTTCCTAATAATAATAATAATAATAATTATAATAATAATAATAATAATAATAATAATAATAATAATAATAATAATAATAATAATAATAATAATAATAATAATAATTTCAAGCTGCGCTGGTCAGGCGTATATTCCATTTGAAGAAATGGTTCAGAAGAGTTTGATTGAATGATTGATTAGTAGTTATCTGCCATATTCAGAGAAGAAGCAAGTAGAAGAAACAATGGCAGACAGAAAAGGACTCCAAAAAGACATGGACATGTCACACCACGGGATATTTTCCTGCGTTGCAAGGAGGTTAAGAAACATGATGAATCTAAGCTAGGGACTTGTCCGATGATGTTTTCATAAAGCTCGACCAGCTGGGACAATAAAAAAGAAAGAAAGAAAAAGTCTGATACCGCTACACGGAAGGTGATGACCTTCATTTTTCTTTTTCTGGTTTGACATGCAGTTAGCTATAATATTTTTTCGCTGGATGCGTGTCTATTTATAGCTGCTGTTTTTTTTTTTCTTTCTTTTTACACCAAGCCAAGGTTATGATGGTGGAAACATCTCTCCCTCCGCGGGCAGGAGGCTTTCCGTGTAATAGTAGAAATTCTTCGCTGCATTTCTGCTCTGGATGTTAAGTTTATCTAATTGGAATTCGTTTACGGAAGATCTTAAGTTAACACTGTTGGCTTCCTAATTATATATATATATATATATATATATATATATATATATATATATATATATATATATATATATTATAAACACACAAAATACAATGACACACACACACACACACACACACACATATATATATATATATATATATATATATATATATATATATATATATATATATATATATATATATATATATATACATATATTATGCTTGTGTTTGTGTCTGTGTGTGTGTATGTGAGCACTGCAATGTTTCCTTCTAGTACCAAACCAAGGTTTAGTTTGGTTTGGTTTCCAGTCAGGTATGGGTACGTACACTTAAGCATAATCATTTTTGAACTTTAAGTTATTCCAAAACTATAGAAAATTTCATAATACTTAGTCAATATTATGTTAAAACACGAAATGGCCATGTGATCAACTAATGGTAGCCTAGCATTCTTGTATTCAAGAATCATATTCTTGCTACTGAGCTTTCATTGTGGAAATGGGTTTATCATATATAAACTGCATTCGCTAGTTATATGCAAAGAAAATCAACATCTGTTTTCCCTCTCTTGATCGCTGAATGCACTACCCCACAAAAGTTGGATTTGAAATTAGGTAAGATAAGTGATCTCAGGTTTTGTATTTTCCTTCTGGTATAAACTATTTTTAAGTTGTAGCGAGTTTTGTATGTATAACATATGTGCCATTCGTGATGAGTATCAAATAACCTGTCTACCACACACACACACACACACACACACACACATATATATATATATATATATATATATATATATATATATAGATAGAAAAGGAGGGAAGACGATAAATTGACGAGCTAAGAAAAACCATAAATAGACGCGAGTAGAGGGAAAAGTTTGAAGTCTGTCTTTAAGTGGACAATTGTGATGATAATGATAATATACAGCATATATATACATACATACATATATATATATATATATATATATATATATATATATATATATATATATATTTATATATATATATATATATATATATATATATATATATATATATATATATATATATGTGTGTGTGTGTGTGTGTGTGTATGTGCATGTGTGTGTATGTGCATTTGGAATACAGCTTATAATATTTGTTTGATAGGTGAACATGTTTTCGGAAGCAGAGACAATGAAAGTCCAGCTCGATGTTTAATAGTTGCTTGACAATTACTACAAAAAGTGCGATGAACATTGTTATAAAAGGTGGTTACTGATAAGTGTATGGCAAATGTAGAGGCACATATTAATGTAAAACTCGTTCATTTTAAATCACGCCTTTCTTCATCACTCATTGAGTCGGTTTCCTTAGTGTTAAATTGCAAGAATGGATTACGTAATTATACCTTAGGGTCTAACTGCAGAAAATACTCTCTTTCCTTATATCCTAATTGATACAAGAAAAATGTGTAGGTCTTGTATTATATCCTAGTTGAAACAATTTTAATTTACGAACGCGTGAACAGTTAGAATACATTTAGTCTGATAACAGTTTGAAAAATTAAAAACAAAAACAATCTTGATAAAGAATTATCGAATTTGATACATAATATTCCAAAATTCACTTTAAAGTTACCGATTCTGCTTTCTCACTTCATATAAACAAGTATTATTTTTAGTAGTATATAAATTATTATTTAATACGGGAATGCTATAGGAAACTTCCAAACTTAGCAACATACACTACACACAGCAATTTGAATATTTCCAGGTATTAGCGTATTCCAGATCATTAAAAAGCTATTCTTATGCAAGTGTAATATATGCATGGAATAAATCCTCCAGAGAATAACTCTAGTGTTTCCATTATTTTTGTCTTGCATTAAAAAGAATACCATAACTATCTTATAACAAATACTTAATTTAGACAACATCTTACTTGTCAACATCAACATTGTTATTTTCCTTAATCAAATTTACTTTTTCGATCAATTATCTTCCCGGTATACTTCGCGTTAATGAACCTCGATGTCAGTATGCCAGATACCTCTAAATCAATCAATCAGTCAATTTTCGGTTTACCATTATTATTCTTACTAATTTCTTTTCCACTTCATCCATATTACTCCAAAAACATAACTTGAGACTTTTTAAAACTCGGTTTATCCCATTTCATTCTTTTGCACAAGACCAATGTTCCTTTTCATCCTTTCTCCAAATTTATAAGAACATAACAACTTCATTTACTCCTAACAAAATGTTCCTTTCTTTCCTTCGCCAATAAGACTTCGTTACATACCATATAAGAACAAAAACGAACACCAACGTTGTTGCAATCGGAGACTAAGGCTTAAGAGGATTTCCAGAGTGTGGCTAGTTTTTTGTTGCCTCTTCTCGCCTCTCCTCTGGAAATAAAGAAAAGATAAAATGCGACAACTCCGAGGAATGACTGCCCAGTAATTAAATAACACCACAGGTCAAAATCCTCTCTCTCTCTCTCTCTCTCTCTCTCTCTCTCTCTCTCCTTTTCATAAAGGCCACAGCCGGAGGTCGGCAACGTCCACCAAATGTATATGAGGATGTGTAGAGCCAAAGCGGGTATTCATCAGAGATCTCTTAAAACTCCAGGGAGATGATCATTACATAGCCTATAGAAAACGGGAAATGACTGCCATTCATGGCATTCCAGAGAGGAAATTGGTCCAAAATGTAATTAAGATTGCGTGAAAGCAATGAAAGGGACTATTCTCATCACGTCTCATGATAATCATGAAATGTTAGAGAATATTTTAAAAGTTTGTCGAACACACATATCCAAGTCATTATATTAATGGATGCTTTTTGTACAGGGTTGAATGTACAGTGTGAAATTTATATTTCTAATAAAAACATGTATCAATATATATATATATATATATATAAATATATATGTATATATATATATATATATATATACAGAGAGAGAGAGAGAGAGAGAGAGAGAGAGAGAGAGAGAGAGAAAGTATGTGTGTACTAGAACCACGTGACTGAATTTACTGCAAGAGTCAGTAGGGAATAATGAAATATTCTAGGACCAAGCGGTTTCGTGTATTTTAATATATACTTCTTCAGAGTACAGTACTAAGTGATTTAAGTGGAAAGACGCCAATAAATAAAATATTAACACCAATGAATGAAAATACAAGAATAACATATCAGCTATATAGCGTAGTCAAACAAGCAAATAATCCAAGCCCAGTTTTACACTTCAACTTAAAGGGGTCCTAAAATTAAAATATCCCAAGAGAAGATACATCATTTTGAATTGGTGAACAATATTTGACCTAAACCAATTACTCAGTTATACAGATCTCCGCTAATATTGAATACATACTCAGACTAAATCTTCATAAAACTAGATTAAATTACATTTCTCTTTATAATACCTATGCAATATACTAACTCCCTAGAATCTTTCAAGCCTACCGAATAATTACATTGATTCATATAAAACAAAATGGCATCCAGCACACATTTTCCCAGTTTGATCAATATAATTCTTGCCACAACCATTGTATGAAATTTCATTATATGAACCTACACTGTGAAAAGGAGAGTTCTTTATCAAAATATTAGTTTTAAAGTTAATGAATTCCTGAAAACTACATTTACATTAAAACATTTTAGAATTCAAGTGTAAAGCAAAAACCGTCATTATATAGTCAAACTAATAAATTATCATGATTAAAATCTCTTAGACGGTAAATTAATTTTTTTTTTTATCTTTGTAATGGTAAGCCAACTAAGGATTTTGGATACTTCAAACTAATGGTAAAATGATATCCTCTTAAAACTCACCATCTAAAAAATCAGGTCAGCAAATTCTTAGTTTGTATAAGCACATAAGAAACAGAGCTTACTTTAGTATGATGATTAAAGCAGAAGTGACTGTAAGAAAATACCTTATTTTTTTTTCTAAAAACATAAGATTTTCTTGTTTATGTAAACTTGCTGCTAAAAATGTAGAACAGAATTTCTCTCTAAAACGTAAACTTGATAGAAGAAACAAATGATTTTAGCCTCCATAGAAAAACAGATGTATCTTCATTCAAAGGCCATATGCAGTAATTATCACCAACTTACCGAAACCACAAAAACTTTCAGGCAAAATATTCACCAAAAAGCTTCTTCTAAAACAATTTCATACAAATATTACTTCAAAGAGGCGGTAAGGGATTACCCTTTGTCATTCAAAACCTTTATTCGTAAAAAAATTCCATTAAAAGTAAATCTGTAATATTTTATGCAAAGTTGAAGCTAAAATAGTTATTATATGGTAGAGAAAATTCACAATTAGGCAGCTCATCGGTTACAAGAAAATATGGAACTTAATTGATATTAAGTCCAAATTCATTATTTTAGCCTCAAAATGAATATTGGAACTTTTTAGACTATACGAACCAAATAAACATATCTATACACACACACACACACACACATATATATATATATATACATATAAATATATATATATATATATATATATGTATATATATATATATATATTTATATATATACATATATATATATATTTATATGTATAAATATATATATACATATATATATATTTATATGTATAAATATATATTTACATGTATATATGTATGTATATATAATTATATATATATAAATATATATATATATATATATATAGATATATATACTGTATGTATATATATATAAATATATACACACACATATATATATATATATATATACAGTATATATATATTATATATATAAAAGATTTATATATATAATATATATAAATATATATATATATATATATATATAAATATATATATATATATATAAATCTTTTATATATATACATGTTTGTATACATATATATATATATATATATACGAATATATATATATATGTATATATATATATATATATATGCACTGTACATGCATATATATATAGTATACACACAGACATACATGTGTATAAAAACATATATTGTTAGTTTACCCCTTTGCCGTATGCAAATCTATTCATTGATGGATGAGATAGAAACCAAATTATATTGTCTTTCCGTACTGTAATCTACCTTAGTCCACTAGATAATCATCCAGACACGCAATCGACAGCCATATCAATGAATGATGACGTAAAATTTAGAAATGTTTTATGTATAATCAACATAAATCCATGTCTTCAATACTTCGTTTTAGTTATATTGTGGAACCGTCAGAAGGGTATAACACAACGCATTTGCAAAACACACACACACACACACACACACACATATATATATATATATAATATATATATATATGTGAGTGTGTGTGCATGTGTTTATGTGCGTGTGTGTGCGTGAGTGTGTATTCATATATTACAAGTATATATATATATATATATATATCTATATATATATCTATCTATCTATCTATATATATATATATATATATACATATACATGTAATGTATACGTATATATGCGTAGCTGTGACCGAAAAAATCCAGCATATTTTGCTACATAATATCACATTGGTTTACTCATTTATAAAGGGTGACTATAATTGAACGAATAACTCCATAAATGAGATTTTTCTGCTAAATAGAAGCATGGTTAAACAAAGATTAGCATATTGAATAATATCCCAGAGAGAGAGAGAGAGAGAGAGAGAGAGAGAGAGAGAGAGAGAGCATACTGCATTTTCTGGTTTCATTGAAGGATCAAAATGTCCAAGCTTTACCTTCTTTGAATCGGATCATTAGAAATATGAAAATTTTCTCCTGAAAATCTATCTCACAATCAAAATTTCGGTTGTCCGTGGCCTAACATTTAACTTTCCATGACAAGAAGTATTGATGATACACTTTCTACATGTCAGATCCACCCCATGTCTTTATTCGACTAGAATTCATTACCTGCTAAGGAATTTACATTTGATTAATTTCTGTGGAGCAAATACCGTCCTGTTTTACAGTTTATTTTTGTGACCCCAAATAACTTATTCATCAGCAATGTCAGATTTCTCCATATCTCTTGAAATTAATTTCATAACTTAACCTAACGAGTAAACCAGATATAATGATTTGGAAAAAGGATCTCGATTCATACTTAGAATCTCCCTTTAAATGGGTCCATTAAAATTTGAGTCTCTGATGTCTCGACTTGATACTCAATGAAGAAAAAGAAAAAAATTAAACAATAATATAAGGAAAACAGTTTATTTGAAATTTAGTACGCTATCACCTAGGAATGGAGTGAAGCTAAATTTACCCAATTCCCCTGACCTCACCGTCCCTACTTTAGGACAACAAATAAACAAATACTCAATTAACAATTTATTAATATGAATAGGAGCGCTTGGACATTGCTGTGTACATTTCAATCACCAATATTTCACTACATATACAAAATAAACACAAACTTAACATCAATCAATCTGAAGGAAACATATGCTACACATATCTTGTTCTTAAACCACGAATGTCTAAACAATACAATGTATTTTTTTCTAGTTGAAGCTCGACACATTTACATAAAATTACTGTTATTTTTCTGATCTGGTTCTAACGGAAATTAATTTCCTAAAATAAAAAGTAAAGTGGTAACTGTACACTTGAAGTGTCCAACGCTGAATGACAATACTTAGCGCGGAGCTAACGAAGTTACCACTGATCACGTGTCTACAAAGTAGAGACTGACCAATCAGGGGAAATCCTTTTCCAACTAATTCACTAGTTCAATCGTTGGAAAATTCATATATCTTTTGACGTAGACAGAGAGAGAGAGAGAGAGAGAGAGAGAGAGAGAGAGATCAGCAGTCAAGGGCTTTATATAAAGTTATGCGTGTAAAAATAAAATAAAAAGTATACGTTAACCAGCCAAGGGTGACTAACTCACAGCATTTCCCTTGCTTCCAACGATGAAACCAATCTCCAATGAAAACCCATAGCTGTCTTCCCCACGTCCACATTTGGGGGACATTCATGCTGTTGTGTGAATGGGAGCGATACTCACGTATGGTTGAACTTGCTATTAAGGTGCCCTAGACCGTGTTTGCTGGCTCGTGATTTCTGCGAAGGTTGTCTGTATAGACTCTGTGATTACACGCTGCCAAAGCGATTGGGACAGGCCACGATAGCGTTTATTTGTTCAAGGAGAATGTCTGTCTTTGCCTGCGTCTTGGGCTAACCTACGAGGCGTGAGTGTTGGCGAAGTCTAGTGTGTAGTTTGGGAATTTGGGTTTATGGGGAACTGGAGTGATAAATAGCAGTGGGTGAAATCCAGAGATTTCTATAATAGAAAGTTTGGATTGGGTTGTCGATGGGAATTCAGATGGAAGGCGTGAACTGAAAAGACTCGATAAGAGAAGATTGTGGAGAGTGGGATAACGGTTTAAAGAAGAATAACTAGGGAAATGGAGTTTGGAAGAAGGGCCTCCTCCGGGAGATGAAGCTTGAAGTGGGAAAGGAGGAAGGAGTTTGTCGGAAATGTTGTCATCTTGAGGAAAGAAGGGGGCTACCTTTTTAATTTAAAAAAAAGGGAAACAATTTAGATTAGCTATTAAAAAATTGAAAAGTACGGCAATTTTAAGAAATGAAGAGGGAAAAAAACAAATTCCACGATTTGCAGGGGCTGAAACTGTTGTAATAATTTGCTTTACAACTATAAATTTGAAGAATGAAAACCTAGACATTCAACGGTATGGCAAATCTAATGATCGTTTCTAGTTCTGCTCTAAAAAAATGAAACTGGGGTAAAATAAGGAGGAAATAGGGGAGTTAAAAAGGGGGAGGTTCAACTACGAAGAAAATGATACACCTGGCCTATATAGGAAGATAGAATATGCTCTTTGGAGGTGAACAGTAAACAATAAGCAAAGCACATTTTATTCCATTAGAGATAGAAATTGTAAAAATTCATATCTTACACTTGATAATACAGGCAGAAAATAAACATAGGTAGATGTAGACAAAATAAACATGGGTAAATGCTATTTAAGAAATAGGTCTGCTCCTATACTCAATTCCCACATTCTGCTGATTTCAATCAAGCTCTTAAAGCCACTAAATCCTGGAAAATTGACACTGGATTCATACTTCAATAAGAAAATGGATTAATTTTTAAACATTCTGAGATCCATAAACACTCCAAGCACCTGTCGAGGAGAGAGAGAGAGAGAGAGAGAGAGAGAGAGAGAGAGAGAGAGAGAAACAAGTTTGTTTTCTACTAAATAATATACCGTTAGTTTATGAACCTGTATGGTGTAATAAAAAAAACCTTGGTTGTCCGGACAATCTTATTTGTGAAAATAATAATTAAAATTTACAGTATTTCTAATTGTTTAATGGATTGCTATCAATTTTTCAGTGTCAAAGTTAAAGGTATAAACCTAAAAATTGTGTTATTTGCGTGATTATTAAATAACATCATATAAAGGTTTGTTTTCTCAATCATGTTATTTATTGATCTCATATGAAATGCTCAAAATTATATATATATATATATATATATATATCTACTCCATACAGCACAGACTGTACGTTTGATCATACTATACTTAAAAATATTTCTAAACTATGTTGCAATATAATGGAAGAGGAGCCTTCAAATAATGAATATTGCTGAGAGAGAGAGCGAGAGAGAGAGAGAGAGAGAGAGAGAGAGAGAGAGAGAGAGAGAGAGAGAGAGAGAGAGATAGGGGTATCATTGGTAAAAAATACAATTAGTTCCGGTGAATTCGAAATATTGACTCAAAACATCAGCATTTTTCGTGCCCTTGGCTTGAAATAAAACCCAATCTCCGCCCCCCCCCCCCACGACCCATAAAAAAAATCCGCAGCTTCTTGATTAAAAGGCTGCATCGACGACCGATTCAAAACAAAAGATTTAATTTCCCAAACTGCAACCAATTGACAAATGCCAAAACAGAAGACCTTCAATTTCATTACGTTTGAATAAATTCGAATTGGTTAAACAGCGTCACGTTACCTAACTGTATTTTCATGTTTTTATTTCAGATCTTCAAACACCATAGTTTATATTAGCGTCTCTTTTGGTACTTTTCTCTTATTTTATTGACGATCAAGGTGTTTCATCAGGTTTTGGACACTGTTCTGGAAGGAAAGTCAAGCACGCAAGGCACATAACATAAAGAAGGGTGTCCTATCTACGTTTTCTTCAACACTGCAACTGTCACCCGACACCACGTATAAGTCGTTGGATGTAACACACAATTCCAACTCTAGTATCATTCAGTTATTATGGTATCTATTTCTATGTAAATGTCAACCTTAATGATAAAAACAGTTGACTATAAACATGTAATTGTCCCCTTTACGTGACCCCTTGAGGGCCTACAAATACCTGTGTTGTCTGTAAACAAAGTTAGTTGCTCGGGAACCGTCCTTCTATTAATACGTCCTCAATTCCATCATACTGACGACCTACGGAGCGTCTCGACTCAGCTCATCGCTTTCTCTGCTTATCTTACGACGATGTCCACGACCAACCCCAGCTCATCTGTTCACTCTGCCACAGTGAGGTTCCCTCTCTTCACCAACCGAGATGTATTTGCCTGGTTGGAGCACCGAGATTCAATTCACCATCAAGGGCGTGACCCAATCAAGCAGAAAATCTCACTACGTCCTCGTTACAATACACAATGGCATCTTCCCAGGAATCTTCAACTGACTTTGTGTGCAAAGAGATGCCCCCTAGAGTATGATGTTCTCAAATAATTCCTCCTGGAGTAGTACTCACCATTGCTGGCCGACTATGTAGCAAGGATTTTTCAGCTCTCTCACCAACTGTTATGGGTTCTAAAGGCATTGATGGCCCTTAACGAAATTATCAGTATTACTCTTCTTTAGCCTAAGGCAAACGGTTCTCTTTGAGAAGTGAACCTACTTTGTTCCATTTGAGGATAATGCCTACCGGAAAAAGTTTGAGCCACCCTTCTCAATTACTACACTTTGGCCATGAAGGACCTGGTGACCAGAGTTGACTCCCTTATCAACGTCAGGAATCCTATCAACAACTCCACTCCTGACAAAGGGGAAAACAATAAAACACCAACTGAAGCAGAGATGAATGTTGTGGGATATTGACACCCACCTTATGATATGCCTGGGAAGCAATGAAGCCCAAACCACACACCTATGCCGCCCAATACCCGCATACTAACCAATGACCTCAGCACCCAGTAAATGATGCGCATCATCTTTAATTATGCTACTAGCACTAAAGATTCCGGGATGCTGCTAAAAAATGTGCTATACACTGTCAATGGTAAAAATTGGTGCAAGTAGGTCGTTGCCTTTGACATTGGCCTTCCCATTTAGTAATTTTTTTGTTTTGCATGATTCAGGTTTTTAATGTGCACTTTCTGTTAGATACTGGTGCCTATCCTACCCTTATACCATGCTCGCTCTGAAGGGTGCGACCCCGTCATTCCAAGCCTTCTGACATCTGCCTGGTGGCTGCCAACAGATCTTCTATCTCCATCCAAGCTTAAGAGATGCTAACATTGTCGTCTGAAGTGCCCAGTACCTGTGGTATGTACTTCATCCTCCCAGATGTTGCACTGCCTCTTATCAGTGCAGGTTTCGTCACATATTTCCACCTGGTTGACGTCACACATCGATGCCTAGTCAACACCAGTTCTTACTCATCAACCACTTTGTCACCTGTTCCTGCCTACCTTGCTCTCCACATTAGTACACCCAAGGATGTCTATGTTCCTCTACTGACTTCATATCCCGACATCTTCCGCCCAGAACTACATGGTATCCATCATCATATCAAGGCAATGGGCTCCCACATTTGAAATATTCAGACATTTGATGCCAGAACATTTGGCAGTGGCTAAATGCACATATGCTGAAATGAAAGAAATGCATTTTCGTCAAAAGGCCTCAAAATCCATGGCCATCGCCACTGCACATTGTCCTGAAAAAGGATACATACATACACCCTTGTGGCTATTACAGGTATCTTAACATGCAGACAGAACCAGACCACTATCACTTCTTCAACATCATTGAAATAAACATCTACATTCTAGGTGATAGAGTATTCTTAACCCTTCACCTGCTGAAGGGGTATTATCAAGTTACTAAAATCCAGAAGACATCATCAAGACAGTCATCACTACCTCCTTCACCACATATACTTTCAATTACTCCTGCTTTGGTCTTAGTAATGCATGAGGCCCATTTCAACCCCTCACGGATGCCATCAAAACGTGGGTAAATGGTGATATCTAGCATCTCTCTGATCAAATCATGTAACTTATTTTTTTCATTACCATTCAGTAAGTTTATTTGTGCAAATACATTTTAATCAAACAACTTGATTATCTGCTTTATAGCTTATATATGACTGACCTATTTTTACCTTGTTACCGAGCTTAAAATATTTCATATACTTTGTTCGTCTTTTATATATAGTTGCTTTGTTATTCCCTAATTTCCTTTCCTTACGGGGCTTGGGCTTGTGGTATTCTGCTTTCCCAACCAGGGTTGTGACTTGACTAATTATGATAATAATAATAATAATAATAATAATAATAATAATATCTGAACTATTTAGAAAACTTTGAATGTTAACAACAGGAGTAGGACCAGTAAATCAAGTGCACTGCCCAGTCAATGCGCACCAGTGATGTCAGTGTGGAAACTGAATGACCGACAATCTAACATTATGTTGTTCCATCTTAAGACGAACCTTGTAATCAGGTAAAAGTGTATCTTTCATGCCAAAGAAATGGTATTCTTGGGTCATTGTATAACTAATGAGGAGGTTCACCCCCCTACCTGAGAAGGTATTAGCATTACAAAGGTTCTCTACGCCCTCGACTATCAAAGCACACCAGGAGTTCTTGTGCAAGGTGAACTACTATCATCAGTTATTTCCAGCCATTGTCACCACTCTCACCCTATTCTGTGACTCACTCAAGGACATGCCAACAAACCTAATGTAAGCCCCCTTCAATGGAATAAAGCCTTACAAACTACTACTACTCACACCTATTGCCGAAGCATTCTGCACCCCTCTTACTCTCCAGAAATACTAGCGACGTCACTGTTTGAGCTATGCTCAAACAAATGATCAATAGATCTCCCATTACACTGGTCTTCTTCAGTATAAATCTTTTCAAGCCGGAATCCAGCTACTCTACTTTTAGCCGTGAACTACTAGCAGAGTATCTGGCTGTCCGTCACTTCTTAAATGGGACATCCTTCATCATTTGTACTGACCATATGCCGGTTGTTCATGCCTTGATTCAACAGTCCGATGGCCAACCTGCCTGTCAGGGGCGACATTTCACTGTCATTTATGTTAAACTGAATCCCATGGCTGAAGCTCTTTCCAGAAACCCGCTGGCTGTCGTACACCAATAAATGGACTACAAGACCTTGGCAGAAACCCAACTTAAAGATCCCCAGAGTACTAAACTTGACGGACATCTTACACACCTCACCATTGGGAAGACAGCGACTTATATACTGCTGCCTTACAATACGGATAGATATACAAGGTTGAGCATCCTGGAGCATATTACTTCCAACAGGGGTCCCACTTTCACTTCTCGCTTTATAGGTAGTAGGTTGGTCAGGGTACCAGCCACCAGTTGACAGTTGAGATACTAGCGCTAGAGAGTCACTGGGTCCTTTCACTGGCCAGACAGTACTACATTGGATCCCCCTCTCTGGTTATGGCTCATTTCATCTTTGCTGACACATACACAGAATAACCTGGGCTATTCTTTACACATTCTCTACTTTCCTCATATACTTGACAGCACTGAAATCACCAAACAATTGTTCTTTTTTCAAGTGCTTAACTACTGCACTGTAATTTTTTAAAGGCTACTTTCCTCTTGGTAAGGGTAGAAGAGAGACTTTAGTTATGGTAAATACCTCTTCTGCGAGAACGACACTTTAAAATCAAATCATTTTTCTTTAGTCTTGGGTATAGTCTCTGTACCATGATCTTCCACTGTTTTGGGTTCGAGATCTCTTGCTTGAGGGTATACTCGTACTTGGACACACTATTCTATCTTGTTGCTCTTCCTCTTGTTATTTTATAGTTTTTATCCTCTTGTTATTTTGAAGTTTTTAGAGTTTATGTATAAAAGATTTATTTTAATGTTATTATTGCTCATAAACCTCTCTTGTAGTTTATTTTCATATTTCCTTTCGTCACTGGGCTATTTTCCCTGTTGAGGCCCTTGAGCTTATACCATCTTGCTTTTCCAAACTAGGGCTACAGCTTAGCAAGTGATGATAATAATAATAATAATAATAATAATAATAATAATAATAATAAAGGTTTAAAGGCAACTCATGAATTGCAGAGGCAAGGGACAGTGCCATTACCCTAGCAAGCAGGACAATGCCCTAGACACTAACTATATATACATATGACCAGAGCCCAAGCTTGTGTGCACCGATTCTTGCAAGCCACTGCTTTGTCACCCATTACACGTGCCCATTCTTTAACATCCGTCATACTCCAAAAGCATTCCTCCCCAATGTTCGTGGTAAAGAGCACTGGATCACCACTGACCACTAAAAACCTGCGTATCTCCTGCAAGATGATCCGCCAGCAGTCAGACTCTGTAGGGCAGGTCACCCTCTTACAAATGCATGTCTGTTTTGGGGGTATATAATGCTCGGACAGCAAGCAATACACATACAAATAAAGAAGGATGCCCTATCTATGTTTTCATCAACACTATATCATCATCGGATTCCACGCAAAAAAAAAGGGCGTTGAATATAGCATGTAATATTATCTATTTTTATGCTGATGTCAACCTAATTTATAAAGACCACTAACTGTAAACCTGGAATTTTCACCCTTATGTGATCCCTTTGGGGCCTTTAAATATCTGTGTTTTTCTATAAATAACGTTAGTTGTTCGGGTGCTGTCCTTGCATCACCACAGCGTCAGCTCCCGTCACAGTTCTACCCCGAAAAAAAAAACAAAAAACATTAATTTGCTCTCAAAGACCTGAAACATTGGTATTTTTTTTAAATGTTATGCCTGAATGTAGTATGTATGAAAAGAAATATATATATATATATATATATATATATATATATATATATATATATATATATATAAATATATATATATATATATATATATATATATATATATATATATTAGATTCACTGTTAAATGTATGATAATTTTATTGTTTACTATTGCAAATCTTCCTGAGATGATTGGAAGAAACGCGACAACATGCTACACCTTGTAAATTCATCCAAGGAATACTTCTTTACATAAACCTCTTGCCTTGGGTCTCAACTAACTTATTTTGAATAAAAAGGAACCAGTCGCCTATATCTGGTGGGGTGTTTGGGAAAAGTTGAAGAATGAAAGAAGGGCAACAAACGAGAAAAAAATTGGAGGCTTAATGGCATGAATAGATACATTTTCACTTTCAGAAGAGCAATTATCACGAAATTCCAAGATGCGAAAATTTTTAAAAATTTCTTATTCATATTAATATTTTCAAATTTCGTTTCTGGTTAATTATAAGGCTCACTATTAATCATTAAATTATTTGCTGAATTTGGATTTAACATCAAAAAATACAATTTGCTTTGTACAACCAATTTTGAATCATTTCCTAGGGAATTGTTATTAGTAGTGGCATCAACAATATATCCTCTTCAACTAAAGCTTTCGCAAAAAAGATTCATGAGAGGTATTTATGTGTGATTCGATAAAGTAAGAGTCATTCCATAACATATAACGAACAGCATTATATGAAAAACAAATTATTTTCAAGTGGGGTTGTTTTGTTTCGTCAGTTAAAGTAGAAAAATAAATAAATAAATAAATAGAGGGGCACTCAAGAGAGAGGGCAGACTTCCTCCACAGAAGCTTATTTCTCAACCTTTTACTCGACCTCGATCTTGACCTTCATCTTGACCTTTGGTTTTACCATGTATTAATTGGCATGGATTTTCAAGCACTAAAAATTGAAGTCTCTGTGACTACGATGTCTAAACTTATGACTGATTGCGTGAATAGGACATTCAGCTTGACCGTGACCTTGACCTTCTAAACTTTAATCATTTCCAGCTTTTTACTTAACAGGTAATCGCTGCAAGACTCATTGCTCTACGATTAAAACTGTGGCCTGGAAGCTGTTCACAAACAAACAAACACACACACATACACAAACCAACACAGAAATAGGGGAGGAAACATATACTCCTTTCAACTTCGTTGGCGGAGGTAATAAAGGAGAGAGAGAGAGAGAGAGAGAGAGAGAGAGAGAGAGAGAGAGAGAGAGAGAGAGAGAGAGAGAGAGAGAGAGAGAGAGATGTGTGTGCGCGTGTAAAGTTCCTTTTATTGAGAAGTTTTAAGAGGATTGTAAAGGATGGAATGGACTAAGTTTGGGAAGAGCCCTAGGAGAGAGAGAGAGAGAGAGAGAGAGAGAGAGAGAGAGAGAGAGAGAGAGAGAGAGAGAGAGAGAGAGAGAGGGGGGCTGGATAAAAAGAATAGTGGGACATAATTCCATAAATGCGAGGGAAATATGGAGCATTTAGAAGAAATTCATCATAACTTCTGATGCTTATTCAAGTTGATAATCAACAATGTAATTATATAAATAATCATTTTCCTACAGTCATTATAATTACTTGCACAAACTTTCATCATTATTATAATTACTATCACCCTTATCATCAGTACTGAGAATAGTTACGATTGTTGTTAATATTATGTCAATAAAACTTAAAAGATATTGAGACCAAATTTGCCTAGAAATGGTAAAGAAAAAACTTACAATATCAAGAGCAGAAGGCCCAAATAA
>NC_090729.1:2746819-2749319 GCF_036898095.1 Palaemon carinicauda
TGCCAGGCAAGGACATGTTTAGATTCAAAGACAAACTCCCGAAGGTGATGTGGTTCTCAACTATATATTTGTATGATTGTCCTTTATAATTTGGTAAGTTGTGCATGTTACTTCAACCGACACTTGAGGGTCCGCATTGACTCCCAGGGAGGTTTCAGTCATACAACTGGATTATTATTATTATTATGATTACTAGCCAAGCTACAACCCTAGTTGGAAAAGCAAGATGCTATAAGGCCAAGGGCTCCAACAGGGAAAAATAGCCCAGTGAGGAAAGGAAATAAGGAAATAAATAAATGATGAGAATAAATTAACAATATATCATTTTAAAAACAGTAACAACGTCAAAACAGATATGTCCTATATAAACTATTAACAACATCAAAAACAGATATGTCATATATAAACAATAAAAAGACTCATGTCAGCTTGGTCAACATAAAATCATTTGCTCCAACTTTGAACTTTTGAAGTTCTATGATTCAACTACCCGATTAGGAAGATCATTCCACAACTTGGTAACAGCTGGAATAAAACTTCTAGAATACTGTGTAGTATTGAGCCTCATGACGGAGAAGGCCTGGCTAATAGAATTAACTGCCTGCCTAGTATTACGGACAGGATAGAATTGATCAGGGAGATCTGAATGTAAAGGATGGTCAGAGTTATGAAAAATCTTATGCAACATGCCTAATGAACTAATTGAACGACGGTGCCAAAGATTAATATCTAGATCAGGAATAAGAAATTTAATAGACCGTAAGTTTCTGTCCAACAAATTAAGATGAGAATCAGCAGCTGAACACCAGACACAGGAGAACAATACACAAAACAAGGTAGAATGAAAGATTTAAAACACTTCTTCAGAATAGATTGATCACCGAAAATCTTAAAAGACTTTCTCAATAAGCCTTCTTTTTTTGCAATTGAAGAAGACACAGACCTAATGTGTTTCTCAAAAGTAAATTTGCTGTCGAGAATCACGCCTAAAATTTTAAAAGAGTCATACAAATTTTAAGAAACATTATCAATACTGAGATCCGGATGTTGAGGAGCCATCGTCCTTGACCTACTTACAATCATACTTAGAGTTTTGTTAGGATTCAACTTCATACCCCATAATTTGCAGCATGCACTAATTTTAGCTAAATCTCTATTAAGGGATTCACCAACCTCAGATCTACATTCAGGGGATGGAATTGATGCAAAGAGAGTAGAATCATCTGCATATGCAACATGCTTGTTTTCAAGGCCAAACCACATGTCATGTGTATATAGTATGAAAAGTAATGGACCAAGAACACTACCCTGTGGAACACCGAATATCACATTCCTATACTCACTATGGTGCCCATCAACAACAACTCTTGAGACCTATTACTTAAAAAATCAATAATAATGCTAAGAAACGACTCACCCACCCCCAACTGTTTCAGTTTGAAAACATGGGCCTCATCATTAACATGGTCAAAGGCAGCACTAAAATCAAGGCCAATCATACGAACTTCCTGACCACAATCAAGGGATTTCTGTACAGCATTGGAGATTGTAAGAAGGGCATCACATGCTCCAAGGCCTTTACGAAAACCAAATTGCAAACTAAGGAGTAGATGATTACCTTCAGCAAACCTATTAAGACATTTTGCCAGGAGACGTTCCAAAACTTTAGATAATATGGGAGTTATGGAAATAGGGCGGTAATCAGTGGGACTTGAGCTACCACAAGCACATTTACATAGAGGAGTAACATTACCAATTCTCTAACAAGTGCTAAAAGCTCCTGTTCTTGCTAACTTGCGCAAAATAACAGATAACTTTGGAGCTAGGAAATCTGCTGTCTTTATAAAAAAACAAAGGAAAAATACCATTTGGGTCTACACCTCCATAAGCATCAAGGTCTATTAAGAGAGCTTTAATTTCACGAGATCGAAAAGCTAAACTAGTTAGTTTAGCCTCAGGAAAACAAGAATGAGGAAGTTCAAGTTTTTCATTACTCTGTTTACTGTCAAAAACATCAGCCAAAAGGGTTGCCTTTTCCTTTGGACAGTGAGTGACTGAGCCATCTGGTTTAAGTAAAGGAGGAACTGTTGCATCTACACCAAAGAGTGCAGATTTAAGGGTAGACCACCATTTATCTTCCAGAATTGTACCAGAAAAGGTTTCTTTTATGGTTAAATTGTACTCCTTTTCAGTTGAGGCATAAACTCTTTGAGCAAAAGCTCGAAGCTGAGTATAGTTGTTCCAGGTCAAATCTGATCTGTTACCCTTCCAAAGGTGATAGGCCTCCTGCTTCTCCAAATAAGCACGTCTACAATCATCATTGAACCATGGTTTGTCCTTCACTCGGTACCTTAGCACACGAGAAGGGATACGCCTATCAATTATGTTGACTAGATTCTCATTCAAAGGGACAACAGGATCTACACTACTATGAAATTGTGACCAATTCAAGCACAAAATATCATGCAAAAACCCGTTCCAGTCTGCTTGGGATTTCATA
>NC_090729.1:2756819-2759319 GCF_036898095.1 Palaemon carinicauda
CAGCCGAAGAATGGGTTTCCTTTCCCAGATTCGGTATATTAAAAGCGAAAGGGTAATCACCTGAAAGGTCTCTGCCTGGTCTTGGATGCAAGCTTCGTCTACGCTTCCTAGTGAGGTTAAATCTAAAGTTAGACAGGAGCTCCATTGCAGGCGTAGAGTAAGAGGCGTCTTTCCCATCTTTACCTTTCAAGATTCGAGATGGGGAATCCCCTGAGCAGATGATCATTTTATGCTCATCATTCATGTCCATGGGACAATAGTTTAGGCTACCACCCAGACTTTCTAGGGAGGATTTCTCAACTTTGATGCGTTAAAGAAAAGTTCTCACGTATGTGATCTGTCCTTGAGGGAAATACCCTGGATGAGTTGTAAGCTTGTCTGGCACAAAGGTTGGCACATGTAATGACGTCATCATGAGCTCAGATGATGGGTGTATAGCTTTGTCTGGCTGGACGAAGATCCTTCCTGAATTCTGACAAGCGGTAGTTTCTCTGAATATCCTACTCAACTTCCCTAATCTAGGTAAGGAAGGTGAGGGCAAGTTAAAAGGGATGTACAGTTCTGGGAATCTTTGGGGTGTGGATGCAGCTGATGAGGTCTGACCACCCTTATCATAAGTCTCTAAAGATATCTTAAGGCTCTATAAAGGACACCTAAGCTTAGGGGCAAACTTTCCTCTTACAACACAGTTGCCTCATGACTTGGGGGGAAAGATTTCTCAACTAAAGAGTCCCTCCAACGGGTGAGTCTTTTTAACACGCCTGATCATTTTCCATCATCCTCATTTATGTGCTGGGAACTGGCTCCTTAATGTCTAGCTGTGCGTAATCGATACTTTTCTGGATGCATGTCATTTGTGGATAAGGTTTCTAGGAAATCTCGACACGAAAAACTAAAGTGGGGTTCTTGCCTTATAGAATGAGATTTTTCTTTAACTCACACTGGGAGGAGAGGCAGTAACATGAAAATCTTGTTAAGTTTCCTACGATGAGAAAAATACAATATTTACCTTGAGATTCCCTTGAACATCTCTTGTTTAGGCAAGAGGAACACAAAAAGGTATGTCTATGTCTACTCGACTCATGAGAATGCCACAATAGTCGTTATCACGTACTGGGCATAATCGTAAAAACTGAGATTTACTAGACATAACCACTAATCTCGTAGCTCACAGTTAATGAATAGTCACTCAAATGACCATGAATTAAGAAAAAGAAAAAAAAAACTCACAAGAACGAAACACAAAAGGGGTAGGCGAGAATAATGCAAAAGGCTCGATCGTAGAGAGGAAGTGAGATCACAACCTCTTTACTTTGCGACCAGCAGTGTTGTGGAGAGTTGCTATGAGCAAGCTCCCTCTTGCCCCTTGCACATGTGCTTTCTATCCATCAACGAAGAATAAGTCAATCAACGAAAATTTGGATTGGCCGGTCCTAGAAAACATGATTAGTAGTTACCCCATTTAAATGACTTGGAAGTTTGCATCAACAAACAGTAATACCTCTAGATATGAAATTAATCTATTCTGGAGTGGCTTTCGTACCATGATTTTTTGATACGATGAGGTATGTTTTACACGTAAATCACTGAATTCGTTCCCAGCCTACAAAAACAGCACATTATATTTCATAATAAACCTATACTGTACTAACTACAATGAAAAACAATCAAATACTGTACATTTGAATCATTCCATACCTAACCTAACTGTTAATATCTTTAAATGACTTAGTTTTTAGAACATAATGTAATAATAGTTCGGAAAATAACAAAAATGTGAAACCTTACCTTTCAAAAGCAAAGTGGCGGTAAAGAAGGACAAACAACAAAAAACATTAACAAGTGGCAGAAAACATGAACACTTAACTTTACGAAACACATTAACAAATGACAGAAAACATTAACATTTAGCTTTATGAAACGCATTAACAAATGGCAGAAAACATTAACATTTAACTTTAAGAAATACTTAAAATTAGAAAAAGGCAAAAATAAAGATGTTTAATTTTAAGTTTCTTTTCTTTACATTTTGTACTTTCCAAATTTCTTTATCACTTCCACTTGTCCATTTTTCGTATCACTTTGACCTTCACCTTGGCCTACTAATGGCCTCTTTAAAAAATACAGATCCGACGAAGCTTGTTCTCACCTGCTTTTTAAAATCTTCCTGAAATGAGTCAGGCAAATATCATTACACTGAGCATGAACACAACCTGTGAAAACCTTTTTGGGTATTTCTTTTCTAACAATCGGCCATTTTATGATAATGATATAACATCTCCTTAATCTCTGCCATTGTTATGGTCATAGATGTGTCCTCCTAATCGCTAGAGAATTGTTCCTGAACGATATTCACTTGCAGAGACTCCAACTCCATTGGGTCGTTCATTGTAAGCTTCTCTTGGTACTCCTCAAGTAGCTCCCAAGTGAATCAATTTCCTTAACCTCATGTTACGAAACAGGTTCAGGATCATCAATGGTTTTGGCTTCGTCTTCAGAT
>NC_090729.1:2771819-2774319 GCF_036898095.1 Palaemon carinicauda
AATTTCCCCTTTTTTTCCCGGGGTGGGGGCGATATGGGAAAGTGAATATACCTTCATTTTCTCGGAAGATATGTATATATATATATATATATATATATATATATATATATATATATATATATATATATATATATATACTGTATGTATATATATATATATATATATATATATATATATATATATACTGTATGTATATATATACATGTATATATATGTATGTATATATACATATATATATACATATACATGTAAATGATATATATATATATATATATATATATATATATATATATATATATATATATATACATATATATATATATATATAGATAGATAGATAGATAGATATATATACATATATTATATATATAGCTGTATATATATATATATATATATATATATATATATATATATATATATATACATATATAGATAGATAGATAGATAGATATATATACATATATTATATATATAGCTGTATATACTGTATATATATATAGATAGATAGATATATATACATATATTATATATATAGCTGTATATATATATATATATATATATATATATATATATATATATATATATATATATATATATATATACACATATATATCAGTACGAGCCAAGTTATAAAACTGTCTTTAAAAGCAGGACGATATAATCCAAGAACTCCTAAAGGGAAAGCAGCCCAGAGCTGAAAAGAAATAAAAAAGTAACGAATAAATTGTAAATGAGAAATTATAGAAATTTAAAATGAGTCTAAGTTCAGTAACAATGTTAATTTAAATGAATGTCATATATTAACTATAAAACGACTCATATGCTACCTTATTTAGTAGAAAATTATTTTCAACAAGTTTGAATCTCATGAAGTTCCATCAAGTAAAATTTCAGAATATGAGGGTCACTCCATAATCTAATCAAAGATGGAAAGAAAAACTTCTGGAATACTGTGTAGTATTGAGCCTAATGATGGAGAAGGAAAGACTGTTGCTATTAACTACGTACATGGTAATACATGCAAGATGGTACAGTCTAGGAAGACCTAAGTGTAAAGGATGGTAATCATTATAAAAAAAAAACTCATACAGTGCACAAATAATTAACTGAACAACCTTGCAATAGAAAAATATCAAGATCAGCGGCAAGGGATTTACTAGACTACAGGTTTTTGGTCACCAAATAAGGATGAGGCTGAGCAGCTAAAGACTACACGGGGCCTTTTATTGCAGTGCAAAATACAGTGGTTCCTTTTAAAGATCACTAAACAGAAAATACTTTATTCTTCATATCATCTGTAAACAGAATTACTTTCCCGTCGCCGGTGAGGTATGCAGTACTGATGTCTGTATTTCCTCACTTAATGGACTGAATAAATTGCGACTTGAACCACTTGTTCTTTAAATTTCCAATAAAATATAACATATTTTTTGCTATATGTAAATTATATTATCTATGTATTACTGTATAAATAAACATTATTCAGGAATGTTCACTTAGTCTTCTGTGTTTACTCTGAATAATGGATAAAACAACTTAATTTAACCTATATCAAAAGGGATTAACATCAAAGTCTGCAATGGTGATATATTACGTATTGATCCGATCCATTAATCATACACCAACAATGGCAATTCTTCGTAAGCACGTTATTTTTTATTTCTTTTTTCTTGGGGGGGGGGGTATACTGTCAATAATAATAATGGTCTTCCAAGTATACAAAACCTTATCAAACTATTACACCAATTTTAGTAATAAAATGACTTTCTTGGTGCTTTGGTTGACATATCTTTTATCTTATACCAGAGAACGAGTAGAAAATCAATTGGGACTTTCGTTAAATCTTTGAACCACGGGAATCAGTGAGCACAAACTAACATATTTTAACATAATGCACTAAAGTAGCGATCTACAAACTATTTTGATTCAGAAGCTAAATTTCAACTCTCAGATGTTGGAGGAGCAAAAATTTTTTTTTTTTCTACTGAGGGAATGTATATGTTTTCATCAAAATAAAATAATATTCAATTGTTTTTATTTACAATCTTTTACGAAATAGACAAATCAACAATCCGTATTACTAAGTTTAGCAAAGTATAAAATGACAAAAAATATGTAGTTTTCTTCAATCATTAAAATGCTAATTTAAAAGCTTGCAAATAAAGCTGAATGCCAACAGAAGTTCATCTTCATTACTGAATTTATGCCAAGTCATTTATCAAATTTAAAACCTGCTTGTCGGGGCCTAAAAACGATAGGCGGGCCAAAAACATGCGCAGGTTGAAGGCACCTGAACTTAACGTATGTGCATACTAACGATCTCTTGATAATCTGCATCTCATCCAAATAAAACTAGTCAAATTTGCTGATTTTATTTTTGTGATTGGGAAATGTCGTACTTATTTTTCACCAATGATTTAGAAGCCTTAAGGATTTATCATCATTAGGTACACTATAATTTCATGATTACACTTCCATGAACCTTACCTACTATATCATT
>NC_090729.1:2776819-2781819 GCF_036898095.1 Palaemon carinicauda
TTAGCATCATGAAAAAATATTGCTTCAGTAAAATAGCAACACGAACGAGGATAACAAAGGGAGCCCCCTAAAAACGTTTGAGTGTTTGTGCGTGTCTCAAAATCTCCCATTTTCTGGGGATATACGACTTGACGGAATTTGAAAAAGGAAGAAAAAAGCGGCGGGTGGGCAGGTGATAAAACACATGCTTAGTGGTCCAGAGGGGGCTGAAAAATGGCGGCCTGTCCGGGAAACATATTAGCCGTTTTGGCTGCTCCAGATTCCGGCAAGGATACTGAGAGAGAGAGAGAGAGAGAGAGAGAGAGAGAGAGAGAGAGAGAGATTTTCAAGGTTTGGGAAAGGAAATGTTTTCTTGCAGGGTAAATTGGAAACATAATTCATTAAACTGATTCGTAAGAACTGCACTCAGAATTATTACATGCTTAAACACCTGAAAAAAAAATTACTTAAAACTGACCAGCAGTTTCTAAAAATTTCTGTTATTATTGTTTCCAGTAGTGAAGATTAATAATGCTAAAACATTTTCCTTTCGGTACAACCATGAATGAAAGTCAACAGACAAATCTTAAGCTCTTTAGAAACAGGAGGCAGATTTAACAATTAAGAAACATTATTGACCCGAATGAGTTTTTAGATAAGGAATAAAATATTAATGAAGGAGATCTGGCCCAATATCATTAAAAAATTCAACATCCCATAACTCTGGGCGTAATTTTGCAGAACTAAGTTATAACAATTCTGTCAATTCATTTTCATTTTCTTAAGGAAGGCACGTTCTGTCTATCTGAAAGTGGATGTCCTGAAAATGGGAGACTACTCTTTGTCATCTCCGCATTGGTCACACTCGGATGACACACGAGTTTCTGCTGGCTGGGCAACACCAACCATATTGCGAAGACTGTTTGATACCCTTGACAGTGAGGCATTTGTTGACTGAAAGACCTACTTATAGAACAGAAATAAATAGATATCTGTTTAAGGCTCGGGGTGAGGATGGCAGGTTCATCCTTTACTAAGATCCTTGGATATGATGTGTCGAACAATGCTAGTGGCATTCTCAAATTTATATCTGAAACAGGTCTTACTGCTATCTAACTTTTATAGCATATTTATTTTTCTGGATTTAATTGAATATTCTTTTAATCTTCATTCATAACAAACAATATCCGGCCAAAATGACCCTCGATGTCAAGATGCCAGAAAACTTCAAATCATTCATTAATTGAGAATTGGGGAAAATTAATTGCAATGAAAAACTAAGATAATGACATAAACATTTCATCTTCATCCGTACTCAAGTTATAGCAAAGAGGATATGCGCATAGATGACCTTGTTTTAGTATTTGAATATATTTTGACCTACCCAAATTATAATGAAATTAGTTGAACCCTTTTATATCAAATTCATGGATATGAGTACCCACTTCTATGTAAGCATGAGAACGTAACCACTACCATGTGAAGTAGGTATTAAACATCATCAAAGGTAAATGTTGAGTACTTGGCGTGGTAGTAATGTTAATACAAAGAAAATAATTGAGATTTGGATGAACAACAATACGGAATTTTAACAAAAGAAAATAAAATTATCGTAATATATAATCGTTATTTGAGGACATTTCTTAAATTAGTCATACCCTTCTGTTTATCCATCCATTCAAATTTATATCTGATCGCTGTTGTAAATGTCTTCATAAATTACATCCGCCACTATTCCTCACGATAATTTTTTTTTTCTTATGAGAAAATGAAAGTGGAAAGGGTAAATAAATAACAAAAAAGCCGGAAGTGAAAATACCCCAATCCATTACCAACTAAATCTAGAAGCAATATTGGATGAAAAATGTATCTAAGTAATTAAATATAAATGATAAAAAAAATATCAATGTTATTGGTAAGCATGATACTTGAATGTCTTTTAAGGTCTGGTAATTTCGTTACAGTAACCTAAGTAAAACGGTATTGGATCAAATGGAGTTAATCAGAAACAAAAAACATTACATATAAGCATTATACACAAAAATCATATTTCGCATACTAATCTTAATAATCAATTTCACACCGGGTCAAGAGAGCACTGAAATAATTCAACTTGATATGTATCATACAATTCTATCTCAGGCATTTATAAATACACGTATAATCCCAGCTTATGAGTTCTTCATTTGCCTTTTTGACAAATATACACAATACATCGGATACATAAAAGATCAATTTATCTAATATACAGAAAGTTTACAAACTGCGTACACAGATCTTGTTTACAAATACGTACAAAGACGACGACACATATATATCACCTTACAAACTTTTCCTCGTCTGAATATTTTTCCAAGATGTCGTACCTCCTGGAAGAGAAGAAATTCGGACCGGGATAAAATTCGACTGATGGACCTGTCCTCACCAAATATTTCTTCGAAAATTCCAGCAAGATATGAAATATGATCAGTAAGCAATGCTGACGGTGCATCGATCATGGCTAATATTATTTTGGACTTATGAAAATAACTTATAAACCGGTTGGTGAATATAAAAGAAGAATATTTCCTTTTTTAAGAATAAAGTTTTCATACAGGTATCTGATAATGTAAGAAAAATGTTGTACATACAAAAATAATTGGGTAGAATCAAAGTAACGTGAGCTATTCTTTCCGTTGGAAGTTAAAGCCACTACAACCCAATAAGAGTAAACACAACAATAAAAATAGAAAGGATAAGGATAATAATAGGTTACTAATATGAGGATGATAATTATAAAAAATAATAATAACCATAATTGCTATTACTATTATCATCATCATTTTATCATGTATGCAATGATCAAGAATAAAGAGAGAGAGAGAGAGAGAGAGAGAGAGAGAGAGAGAGAGAGAGAGAGAGAGAGAGAGCGGCAATCATATCATCATCGTCTTTACGGAATAAATGTTAATAAAACTACTCAGCACTTGCATGACCAAAACGGAATCTAAGCTAAATTAATGATATATATATATATATATATATATATATATATATATATATATATATATATATATATATATATATATATATATATATAGAACTTTCTTTTTAGTAGTGCCTCCTTTTTAAAGACTGGATTACATATGCCACGAGATTAATCATTAATATATCCTGAAGAATCAAGTTTAAATTTCTTCATAACTAAAAAATTATGGGAATAATTTAATTTACATATTACATAAAAATCTAAAAAGAGACCTTTTGGGTAAAGCAAATAAACTGTCTTCTTTTTATCTAAAATATTGAGAGGTAATATGGAATTAATAATATATCCTTCTACACGCATTAAAGTTCCATTTTCTTCATACAAAATTCCGGTCTTGAAGATAAGAATTTTTTTCCCCTTTCAAATGTCCCTGGAGTTTGTGCGAGGATTTTCAAAATGGCAATCTGTTTACATACGTTATTACCAGTTGTTAGACATAAAGTACAGAGCACAACATACAAGCATAATGCACTTGTGTTGATAAAGCATCGACATTGTACTCCGTTCGAAATCAACAAAAATTAATTACAATATATAAATTCTCTATCCTGTTATATTTAGAATCTACTTTACAACTAAAGTAATTAGCAAGCTAATATGTGATACACATATCCGTATTCAACATTGCAATATGAAACTTAAATATTGCATAGATAATTCAGATATACAAAGCATATATAAAAGAAATTATATGTTACATAAAACGCATATTATCAACATACATGTATCGTTCAACCATCATAAAGAACATCCATAAAAATTCAGTCATACACAGAAAAAAAGAAAAAAAAAACATTATTTGTCTGGATGAAAGAAAGGGAAGGAACCAAAACCACATCGTAAATATAAGAAAAGTCGAGATATACATGCAGGAAAAGATTTAGCAGAAGAATGGTACATCCTCTGTACAAATCAGGGCATAATAAAGCAAATAATTCTATTCAAAGCAAGAAGAGTAATTAGATAAAAAAAAAATCTACGCAAGAAATTAAACAAAAAGATGTATATAAACTTTACGAACAAATAAATAAAGATTAAACATAAGAAACGAAAAAGTCGCAGACATCTTTAAGCAAGACAACACAATCCCCAAAGGCGAGAGACGCTGTTGCCGATAAAATAAACTTGGCTGTTATTGTGCTCTGCTGTCTATGCAAAAGCAACAACAATGAAACAGCATCCAGAGGAAAGGGTACCGACGAGCTATGGGATCCACCGACCGTACACACAACGACCCTTTATACAAAAAGGAAATTATGCATATCTGAGCTTAGGCGGAATGTATTCCCCATTGTCGAGTGGCTCCTGAATCCTCGGGAAAATAAGAGGGCTGTACACGAAAGCCGTTTGTAGCACAAAAGGGCTTCGTTTTGCCCCCCAAAAAAGTGATTTACTCTTACTTACAACGAAAGTCCTGTGGCAGACATAATTCTTTATCCAAGATTCAACGTGGTGGGTGCATTTTGCGTTTGGGCTGCTACAGGAATTGTATACTTTAGTCTTTTGATGTATCAGTTTTTCTACTTGTGAATATTGAATTGCGGTTTTATCTTTTACTACAATGGTACTCTGTTCATTCATTGCAAAAAGGTGGATGATTTAATTGGGCAAAAAATTATAACTAACAGCTATGCATAGTTGTTTTACTACAACTTTTTTCTTGAACGGAGAAGATATATCAAACAGATCCATATGCTTATTTAACCTGAAAAGAGAGAGAGAGAGAGAGAGAGAGAGAGAGAGAGAGAGAGAGAGAGAGAGAGAGAGAGAGAGAGAGAGAGATAATCTAGTAACGCAAAGACCGGAAAGAAGAATTAAATACCACAAATTTGTCAGTCTGTCGCTAGGGTCACCGCGGCCAAATTTATAGCATGTGATTTCAGCCTCCAAAAGCTACCGCCGAGATTACGGCAAAAATGTTATATCCCGTGAGAAAAAAAGTAAGAGGATTTTACCGCGTCTTGTAAGTGGGGTTACTAGCTTGAGGAGTAGA
>NC_090729.1:2786819-2794319 GCF_036898095.1 Palaemon carinicauda
GTCACATAGCTATCTTCACTCCGAACAGTATTAACGCTTCGAGGGGTTATAGTGACAAGAATCTGAAACGAGAATGAAAAGAGAGCCGCTCATAAGGCATCTCTCCTATTACGTTTCCAGTGTGTATCTGATGAAGGCGGTAGCGCCCTCTCCATTCCTTTTCGTGTAGCTCTACTAATCGGTGTTTTCCCTTGTGTTCTCTCGTTATTTTGGATTTAATTCAACATTTTGATGACTTCTCCTGCCTCTTCTGCCTATGGAAAGTTGAGTATTATATTTACTATGTATAAATATAAGCTATTGTCGTTTTGAATTAAATCAAAAGTGATATTAACGTAAACAAGAGCTGTTGCCTACCGGAGGCATCCTGGATGCTATCGCTCACTATTTATGGGTCATTTAGTTAGCTAGAGCGACGTTCCCGGTCTGTTATGCTTTAATAATCTACCTATTTAGCTCCTCTAGGAATGCTTATATTATACCGTCAGTTTTTAGTTTGGTGATTTCGACACGGGTCGAGGTACCGATCTTGCCCTTCGCGAGGCTTAGTAGCCCAGACGTCTGGCCCTAGTACTTTCATGCATGATATAAGTTTTTCCGAGTGTTATATTATTAAAGCTGAAGGCAAATATTTTATACATGTAATATATTGTTGAATGTTTTTTCCAAGATTGTATACGAGAGAGTTTCGGTGAATTAGGTAATCGATTCTCACCTTACCTAGTCTAGTATTCTAGGTGCAGTAGTATACTTTCGCACATCCCCGATTGTTCTTTTCTCCTCTGGAGGCTAAGTTCAATCCCTCTGTCCCTCTGAAAGCCTTTGTCTTAATCCTAGTGGTTCTATCTGTATAATAATTCAGGTATAACTATTCTAGGATATGTCTGTCCTGTCCTGATAACCAGAGTGACTGGTTTTTTGGGTTAGGGCAGAACATAAGAGTTTCTAGTCTGTGGTCTGCTTCTTCCTAGCATAGAGAATGAGTCTACTTTGCTAGGTTAGGGGCAGACACAGGAAGCTTTGCTTCCCTAGTCCATGTCGGAAGGATTCTGTGAGAGATGATTCCTTACTCTAGTGGCCTAGCAGACTGTCCTATGTTGTTTTTCTCGGGCTGGAGAATGAGTTTTCTCTGTTGCCCGGTGAAATAACTTCACCTAACTTTGTTCTGGTTGGGAGGAAGATAGCAAGTATTGCCAGTCTTCCTCCCTAATAGACAACTCTTGGTTAGGATGAGCTTCCCTAACTGCTGAGTGTGTCTCTTGCTGAACGAAGTCTATAGGACCCTTATCCCTTCCCCACCTCTCTTTCTTTTATTTTCTTTTGGCCACAGTCCTACTTCCGTACCTAGTATAGGTTAGGATGGAGGACCGGCTCAGCTCTCTGCCGGCTGGCATTTCGTGTCGGCCGGCAGAGATCCTTTGTTCTTTGCAGAGTGAACCCCAGACCTCCCTTGGTCTCCCTCCCATGTGTGCCGGTAGAGCCGGGCAGGCTATGGATTCTTTGGAAGCCTGAATGCTACATTCTCCCCTTCCATAAGTTCACTCTTTCTGGATGGAAGGTCATATGGCTATGCCGCCTTATAACCTTACATCCATTCTGTTTCTCTGACTATTGTGTTGTACCCCTAACCCGGCTGCCGGCTTAACAGTCGACAGCCGGGCAGGTGGAGGTTCTCTGGTTCTTGGCTACTGCCGGCGAGCATGGGTATTATTACCTTTGCCTGCCGGCAGTGGAAACACAGCCCGAATCTGCTGGCCATTACGATTAGCGGCCGGCAACTGGGTATTGGTGTTTTCAGCTGTCGGCCGGCAATGATTGCCGGCCGGCACACAGTCGCGAATCAGTGGGCTGCCGCCTATTTAGTTGAAGATAGTATATCTTTGAACTATACAGGGGTATATGCCGGCCGGCACGTGCCGGCGTACGGCGCGTGCTGGCTGGCACAACAGCATGCGATGTCCAGTAGTTACTATATTTGTAGTGTAGTACACACTGCATCAGTAGAAACTGCTGTACAGAGCTTGTGATAACACTAAAGATCTTCATCATACTTAATGTTATCTTGTACAGCCTTTTGTTGAGACCGTACAATATATAGAAAGTGAGTTCTTTCTGTATTCTTTCGATCACGTATATTAAAACTACACATTAAATTTCCGTTTAGGAAATTACATAAGGTATTCTAGACTAGAATTAACCTTAGTTTTAATATCTTGGTAGGTTACAGCAATTGACTGGACAGGAAATACAAGTATGTGTCTTTCCTTCTTTCTTTTATAGCTTTTCTATATAAGCTAAATGTTTCAATATAAGTGAAAAGCCTTCACTTGATACTCATGGATTTTTCTTCTCTTTACAAGAGGACCATCCGAAGTGCGGGAGTGTGTTCTGTAATGTCCGCAGTAAGAACTTCTGTGGACATCAACATTGCAGGAGGCACGCAGCATGCGCAGCCTCCAGAGGTGATCTCCGGTATTGGGAGCCTCAGGTTTGTACAGTATGTTCTAAACTGATTACCGAGGCTTTTGACGACCCCAAGTCGACGGAGTCAAGGGATGCTGCCAGGGAAAAGTTACGATCCTGGGTGAGGGGTTTTCAGAAAAACACCTCAGGCCCCTACCTTCCAAATGAGAAGATGAGGGCCAACCTTTTCCCTAAAGCATCAGCCGATGCAGTCATTCCTCAGCCAAAGGTGGAGATACCAACTGCCCAGAATCCGGTAGATTCTGAAGTCTCGGCCGCCCTTCAAGACATCCATTTGGACGATAAGATGTTGGAGGTGTCGGATCCTACAGAGAAGGGCCTTCTAGGAGAAGGTCAGGAGGAGGAGCTGTACCAGGCTCCTCAAGTAGAAGAGGAAGAAATCGACGAGGTGTCGGTTACATCGGTTCCGGACCCAGAACCTGTTCCCTCTACATCGTCTGCTATCCCACATGATCTGGGAAGGACTCTTTCTTCTATTGTTGAGATGATCCAACAAATTCAAAAGAAGAATGATGAGAAGGAAGCTGCAATGAAACTGGAGATACGTAGTCTTGCAGCATCACGTGGGCCCCAGAAGCGACTCAACGTGAAGGATCTTCATTTGTGCTCGGATATCAATCCTTGGAGGTATGCCGAACAATGCCAATGACAATCGGGAAGATCGTCATATCAGAAAAGTTGGGAGCAATTCCCCTGGAAGAGGTGGAATTTTGGCCCAACAAAGATTCTTACCCGGACTGTTATGTCCGTCTTAGGAAGGAGTCAGCCTCAAAGGAGGATACTAAGCCAAAGGAGGTCATAGTTTTTGACCATAGTAAAGCTCAGGCATTACTAGCGAGCTCGATGAAAGAGAGGGGCGTCACGAAATAAAGGTGCCAGCCTTGAGTAAGAAGCTTCCCTCCTTTGTGGCCTCTCCTACCAGAGCCTTTTCCTTCATGGAAAAGGGATATAAGGCAGCCTTAAAGGCGGTGGAGGCAGGGAAACCATGCCTCTCCTTGGAGGAGTGCAAGCCGTTATCTCTGACCTTGCCCTTGGACCAAGAAGACTGGAAGGACGTACACCTTACCTTCTCGATCGGGAACCTAGAAGCTGATATTGCTGAACGTCAGTTTGGTGAGGAACTTCCAAAACTGTCGGAGGTTCTCTTGCGCAGAGAGCAAGAGACGAAGGAAAGACTTGCGGCATCGATGTCGTTGCCAACGACATTAGAAACGATGGCAAGTAACCCCAAGATCCAGGACATGTTCATGGTAGTGGCCAAAACCCATCTCGCCACAGTTACGAAGGATCTCTATAGCTTTATTAAAGCTAGGAGAGCCTGTAGAGAGTTAGTGTTTGCCTCGGCTGCGGTGAGGCACGAACCGAGGAAACTGATCTCCTCTCGTATCTGGGGTAAAGACCTCTTTCCCAACGATGTGGTTAAAGAGGTAGTAGACAAGGCCGCCACAGAGAATAGGAACCTTCTCAAAAAGAGAAAGTCTTCTCCGGATGAGGGTCCCCAACCCAAGAGGAAGACAAAAAGGCCTAGGCCATCCTCTCGGCCAGCTATACCCTACTGACAGCAACAACAACAACAACTTCCTGTGACCGCGGTGCCTCAGATAATGGCACAACCTCCAACCACGTACCAGCAGCTACCTCAACAAGTGCCAGTTTTTAACCCAGCCTTCGAAAGGCAGACTTCTTCCTTTCGTTCAAAGGCTAGAGGAACAACCAGAGGTTCTTCTAGACACCCTTCAAGAGGAAGGGGATCCAGGGGAGGACGCGGTCTAGGAGGCAAGGCCTCAGGTCCACAACAGCAGAAGTGAGATGCTTCCAGTAGGAGGGAGGCTACAGCTATTTAGGGATCGCTGGACCTTCGATCCCTGGGCCCACAGCCTAATAAAGAATGGACTAGGTTGGAGTTGGAGCAGTCCTCCACCTCAATTTCCTCAATTCTCCCAACACTCAACCCCCGTTCTGGAAGAATATGTCAGAGAGCTTTTAGACAAAAGAGTAATCCGGAAAGTTAAGTCCATCAAATTCCAAGGGAGGCTGTTTTGTGTTCCAAAGAAGGACTCAGAAAAACTCAGAGTCATTCTAGACTTGTCGCCACTCAACAAGTTCATAGTGAACTACAAGTTCAGAATGCTCACACTTCAACACATAAGGACCCTACTGCCCAAAAGGGCATATACTGTCTCTATAGACTTGTCTGACGGTTATTGGCATGTTCCAATTAATCGTCACCTCTCCTCCTACCTAGGCTTCAAGTTACATAGAAAACTTTACGCCTTCAGAGCCATGCCTTTCGGGCTAAACATAGCCCCAAGGATTTTCACGAAGCTCGCGAACGCAGCCGTCCATCAATTACGCCTAAAGGGGGTCCAAGTAGTAGCCTACCTGGACGACTGGCTGGTGTGGGCAGCATCCAGGACAGAATGCATGCAAGCTTTTCTAAGATAGTGATTCAGTTCATGGAACATCTGGGTTTCAAGATCAACATCAAAAAGTCTCAACTTTCTCCAGCTCAAAAATTTCAGTGGTTGGGAATCCACTGGAATTTGGAGTCACATCGACTTTCCATTCCTGG
The DNA here is from genome assembly GCF_036898095.1 of Palaemon carinicauda. Classification (NCBI taxonomy): domain Eukaryota; kingdom Metazoa; phylum Arthropoda; class Malacostraca; order Decapoda; family Palaemonidae; genus Palaemon; species Palaemon carinicauda. The sequence goes on from NC_090729.1 coordinate 2,791,876, forward strand.
GAAGAAGAGGAAAGAGATAGCAGGATCTGTCAAGAGACTGTTGAAATCCAAAAGGATATCAAGACGAGAACAGGAGAGAAGGCTGGGCTCTCTACAGTTTGCTTCAATAACAGATCCAGTGCTAAGAGCACAGCTAAAGGATGCAACAGGAGTCTGGAGGAAATATGCATCAAACGCGCGAAGAGATCTAATAAGACCTCTACCGACTCGACTGCGAACGCTTCTCAAGCCGTGGTCCAATGCCAAGCAACTGAAGAAATCAATACTTCTTTAACCTCCTCCCCCGTCAGTAACTATCCACACAGACGCTTCAAAGGAAGGCTGGGGAGGTCACTCTCATCAGAAGAGAGTCCAAGGAGCTTGGTCCAATCTTTTCAAGTCATTTCACATCAACTTTCTAGAAGCCATGGCAGTACTTCTGACTTTAAAGAATGTATCTCCTCGCCACTCGACCCACATAAGACTGGTTCTAGACAGCGAGGTGATAGTGAGATGCCTGAATCGACAAGGGTCGAGGTCACCTCAAATCAACCAAGTGATGTTGGCCATTTTTCGTTTGGCAGAAAGGAAGAAATGGCACCTGTCAGCAGTTCACATTCAAGGGTTCCGCAATGTGACAGCAGACGCTCTATCCAGGTTTACACCAATAGAGTCAGAATGGTCCCTAGATGCAGGATCGTTCTCCTTCATCTCGAGTCAAGTCCCGGAGCTGCAGATAGACCTCTTTGCGACAAAAGACAACAAGAAAATAGATCGTTATGTGTCCCCATACGAGGATCCGCTAGCGGAGGCAGTGGACACTATGTCCCTAGACTGGAACAGATGGTCCAGTATTTATCTCTTCCCTCCACACTACCTCCTTTTGAAGGTCCTTGACAAACTGAGATCCTTCAAAGGGAAGGCGGCAATAGTGGCCCACAAGTGGCCAAATAGCGTGTGGTTCCCTCTGGCATTGGAACTACAACTAAAATTCGTACCGCTACCGGATCCATCCCTGTCTCAGCGAGTACAGAAGTCGACTGTCTTCGCTTCATCACAGAAAACCAGGAACCTACATCTCATGATTTTCTCTCCTTAGTGAGGAGGAAAAGGTGAGCAGCCGACACAATACTATTGTTAACTGAATCTATTTCCAGACCCAACGTTTCTTACCAAGAACAAGCTACCCACCGACAGGTGGGGTCTCTAGAGAATCTGCCCTCTGAAGGAAGATGTATCTCTATGTCCAGTGGAGTACCTAAAGGTCTATTTTCATAGAACTTCAGACTTTATGGGAGGACAGCTGTTCAGAGGAGAAACCTCGGGCTCAAAGTTATCTATAATAAAGGGCGAAACTCGCCTGTGTTATTCGCAAAACGGGTCCTGACAGTACACCCGCTAGTCATGATCCGAGAGGAGTTGCTTCTTCCATAAAATTTCTTTATTTATATGGACCTTGAACATCTTTGTTCGTACACCGGCTGGTGGTCATCCAAGGTGTTCTTTATGCACTATGCGAAGCAAGTGGAGCAACTCAAGTAGTCTGTGGTAGCAGCAGGTAGAATCATTTAACTTTCTGTTTCAAATCTGAGAGGAACAGTGTAATTAATTTGGGATGATTAATTAAGAGGGTGGGTGTGTAGTCACTGTATGTACTACACACCAAGCGATAGGCCACGAAAGTGTCCTTACAAACTGTTCCATTGACGTTGGTGAACTATAGCACAATACGGACACTTGTGCCAAGCGTTTCTTACGCTAGTGTAATTAAACAGTATACAGACGGTATCATTATTATTAATTCAATTGAAGTGTCAAATCTGTTTCATGGTAGATGAAACAATATTTTCTGTTGACTGTTTTCTTTGTGCTTTAATGGATATCATCCACTTTTTATAAATTTTATAAAGGTTGATCTGATATGTACGTTTATTAAATTTTAATAAACTAGTTCATAATGACCCCTGCATTTTATTCGCCCACACTCATTTTATTAGAAATGTAGTGAGCATTAAGATTAAAATATGGATATTTTTATCATGGTATGTCTTTTAAGATTGTTCCCTGATTCAAGCAAAAGTCCACTCTCTTTAACCCTTCTTTAGGAAGGGTTGACGTGGTACCCTAACGGGATAGTGGCAGAGATGTAAAATTTGTTCCTATGCGGATACAACAATTATCCAATAGTTAATAAGAGTAGCCACATTGGGGAAGGTATCACAAATTCATTCTGACATTGGTGACTCATATACAAACTTTGCTTTATAATGTATAGGGAGAGACCACTATACAAGCTTGTCATTTTGTCATCCATAAGTTATTATGTACTCCTCGAGACTTTTTCAGAGTCTAGTATGACTCTTACCTGTAGGGGGCAGGAAGCACTAACATAGTTAATGCTTAGATGAAATGATGTATGACGGTAACATCATAGGTCTCTAGGTCTAGACGGACCAGGAAAATAC
>NC_090729.1:2801819-2811819 GCF_036898095.1 Palaemon carinicauda
TTTTTTAATGGCAGAATTACGGGAAATGAAGAAAAGAACATCATATCAGTACAGGAAGGAAGCATGGGAGAATCCATATTATTACCAATATTAAATAATGGGGATGAAACACAAACCATAATAGTGATGAATGCACAGGGTTTAGTCACGAGTAACTCTAAAAGGAAAATAGAGTTCTTAGAAGAACTAACCCAAATTGAAAAAATAGATATATTAAATAAAAGTGAAACATGGTATTCCCAAGAGACTGGCAGTGATGACCAGATAAAGGGTTTCCAAACTTATAGATCTGACAGAAGAAATAGGAATCAAGGGGGAACCGCAATATATGGAAGAGACATAAATCAAGGAAAAGTCTGTGAAAAATATAGCAACACAGAATGTGAATTGATTGCGGTAGAATTTGAATCTGAAAAAGTAGTGACTATTGTAGTTTACAGACCCCCAAATACTAAGGAGTTTGACATAATAATAGAAAAAATAGATGATATATGTAGAAACCATAAAGACTGGAATATACTCCTATCCGGAGATTTTAACTTTCCTTTCGTGGATTGGAAAGAACGGATAGAAGAAAGTGGTTGTATGTATACATATAAAAAAGAGAGTAATAGTAGCGCAGAAAATAAGAGGCAATTTGAAAATCCCCAAGATATGTTATTAGAACATAATATGCAACAAATAAACCCCATTCCAACAAGAAAGGAAAATGTCCTAGATCTAGTATTTGTGAATAAGGTGAATTATGTTAAAGAAATAATAGTGTATAACATGGGAATTTCAGACCATAATGTCATAGAATTAATAGTCCATTCCAAAGCAAGTGATCACAGAATTAATCAAAGCACAAAACATTGGGAAGGATATGGAAAATATAATTTTTATAGTAAGAATATAAAATGGTTAGAAATAAATGAAGAACTGAACAAAGAATGGAAAAATGTGTTTGTAAGTGATAATATACAGGTAATTACGGATATACTTTACAAAATACTGGAGAAAATTGTTGAAAAATATGTACCGAAGAAAAACAATAAACAAAAGATATGCATACCAAGAGAAAGAAGGATCTTATTTCAGAAAATTAGAAAGTGGAAGAAAAATCTTGCAAAAGAAAAAAATGTGTGGAAAATGATGGAAATAAAATGTAAGATAGAAAATGCAGAACAAAAGATTATACAGTCAAAAGAAAATGAAAAAAGGGACTTAGAAGAAAGGACACTTCAAAATATAAAAAAAAACCCAAAGTACTTTACTCCTATTCAAAAAAGATGAATAAAGGGAGATTAGAAATAGGCCCTCTAAGAATTGAAGGACGACTAACGAATGAAAAAAAGGAAATATGCAACATATTAGCAGAAAAATATAAGAGTGAGTTCACGCCAAAAATTGCAAATGAGAATAATGAAACAGAAATGAGAGAATAAAATGTTGAATATCTAACGGATATAGATATTAATGAAGCAGATATTGTCAAGGCTATAAACGAAATTAAAAATGGATCAGCAGCCGGACCAGATGGAGTTCCAGCGATTTTGTAAAAAAAAACTGCAAACACTATCGCGAAGCCGCTTGCAATACTGCTAAGACAAAGTGTAGATAAGAGCGAGATATATGTTAAACATAAATTAGCTTATATAACCCCTATCTTCAAAGGTGGATCAAGACTAGAGGCAAACAACTATAGACCTGTTAGTCTAACATCACATATTATGAAAGTGTATGAAAATAGTAATAAAAAAGAAAATAATGGATCATTTGGTTAAAAATAATTTGTTTAATATAGGCCAACACGGTTTTGTGCCCGGAAAAAGTACACAAACCCAACTGATAGCACACTATGAAAACATATACAAAAATATGATAAATGAAATAGGATGAAGCTCAGGTAATATCTGGCGTGCCACAAGGTATGGTATTAGCTGCACTGCTGTTTGTTATTATGATCTCAGACATAGACTGTGATGTTGAAAACTCTGTAGTGAGAAGTTTCGCCGATGACACAAGAATAAGTAGAGAAATTACTTGTGATGAGGATAGAAACTCACTACAAAGAGATCTAAACAAAATATATGAATTGGTGGAGATAAATAGGATGGTATTTAACTCCGATAAATTCGAATCAATGAATTATGGAAACAGAGAAGGAATGGTATATGCATACAAGGGACCCAATAACGAGACAATCACAAACAAGGAAGCAATTAAAGACCTTAGTGTAATGTTAAATAGGAATATGTTATGCAATGACCAAATAGCAACACTGTTGGCTAAATGTAAAGCAAAAATGGGAATGTTATTCAGACACTTTAAAACAAGAAAAGCTGAACACATAATTATGCTTTAGAAAACTTATGTACGTAGTACACTCGAGTACTGCAATGTGATATGGTACCCACACTACCAAAAGGATATTGTACAAATAGAGAGTGTACAAAGGTCCTATACCGCTAGAATAGAAGAAGTTAAGGACCTTGACTACTGGGAAAGACTGCAAATTTTAAAACTATACAGTCTAGAAAGGAGAAGAGAACGCTACATGATAATACAAGCATGGAAGCAAATTGAAGGAATTACTGAAAACCTCATGGAGCTAAAAATATCAGAAAGAGCAAGACGAGGTAGATTAATAGTGCCAAAAAATATACCAGGAAAACTAAGGAAGGCACACAGGACATTAATCCACTACGCACCAGCATCGATAATGCAGCGACTATTTAATGTGCTGCCAGCTCATCTAAGAAACATCAGGAGTGAGCGTAGATGTGTTTAAGAATAAGCTCGATAAATACCTAAGATGCATCCCAGACAATCCAAGACTGGAAGATGCAAAATACACCGGAAGATGCATTAGCAACTCTCTGGTGGATATACGAGGCAATAAGGTAAGTCTCTCTCTCTCTCTCTCTCTCTCTCTCTCTCTCTCTCTCTCTCCTCTCTCTCTCTCTCTCTCAGCATTGCATATATTCTCTTGCAATCCTAGTAAATAATAGGTCATTTACAATTCTCGTGAAACCTATCTCTCTCTCTCTCTCTCTCTCTCTCTCTCTCTTTGCATTACAGATATTCCATTGCAATCCTAGTAAATTATAGGTCAACTACAATTCTTATGAGAACTCTCTCTCTCTCTCTCTCTCTCTCTCTCTCTCTCTCTCTCTCTCTCTCTGCATTGCAGATATTCCCTTGTAATCTTAGTGAATTATAGGTCAACTACAATTCTTATGAAAACTCTCTCTCTCTCTCTCTCTCTCTCTCTCTCTCCTCTCTCTCTCTCTCTCTCTCTCTCTCTCTCTCTCTCTCCATTGCAGATATTCCATTGCAATCCTAGTAGATTATAGGTCAACTAAAATTCTTATGAGAACTTTCTCTCTCTCTCTCTCTCTCTCTCTCTCCTCTGCATTGCAGATATTTCCTTGTAATCCTAGTAAATTATAGGTCAACTACAATTCTTATGAGAACTCTCTCTCTCTCTCTCTCTCTCTCTCTCTCTCTCTCTCTCTGCATTGCAGATATTCCCTCGTAATCCTAGTGAATTATAGGTCAACTACAATTCTTATGAAAACTCTCTCTCTCTCTCTCTCTCTCTCTCTCTCTCTCTCTCTCTCTCTCTCTCTCTCTCTCTCTCTCTCTCTCTCTCATTGCAGATATTCCATTGCAATCCTAGTAAATTATAGGTCAACTACAATTCTTATGAGAACTCGCTCTCTCTCTCTCTCTCTCTCTCTCCTCTCTCTCTCTCTCTCTCTCTCTCTCTGCATTGCAGATATTTCCTTGTAATCCTAGTAAATTATAGGTCAACTACAATTCTTTTGAAAAACTCTCTCTCTCTCTCTCTCTCTCTCATCTCTCTCTCTCTCCTCTCTCTCTCCTCTCTCTCTCTCTCTCGTGGATTGGAAAGAACGGATAGCAGAAAGTGGTTGTATATATACTCCTATATATGAAAAAGAGAGAGTCATAGTAGCTTAATATGATAAGAGGAAATTTGAAAAACTTCAAGATATGCTATTAGAACATAATATGCAAAAAATAAACCACATTCTATCAAGAAAGGACAATGTCCAAGATTTAGTATTTGTGAATGAGGTGAATTATTGTAAATAAATGATAGTGTATATCACGGAATTTCAGACTACAATGTCATAGAATTAATCGTCCATTCCAAAGCAAGTGAACGCAGAGATAAACAAAGAGCGAAACGATGGAAGGATAGGGAAAATAAAATTTTTATAGTAAGAATATAAAATGGTCAGAAATAAATGAAGAATTGAACGAAGATTTGAAAAATGTATTCGTAAGTGATAATATACAGGTAAATACGGATATACTGTACAAATACTGGCAAAAAATTTTTGAAAAATATATACCGAAAAAAAAAATAAACATCAGACATGCATATTAAGAGACAGAAGGATCTTATTTCAGAAAATTAAAAGTGGAAGAAAAATCTTGCAAAAGAAAAAATGTATGGAAAATGATGCGAAATAAAAAGTAAATAGAAAATGCAGAACAAAAGATTATACAATCTAAGGAAATGAAGAAAGGGACTTAGAAGAAAGGACATTTCAATATATATAAATAAAACAAAGTACTTTACTCCTATGCAAAAAAGATGAATAAAGGGAGATTAGTAATAGGCCCTCTAAGAATTGAAGGACGGTTGACGAATAAAAAAAAAGGAAATTTGCAATATATTAGCAGAAAAATATAAGAGTGAATTCACGCCAAGAATTGCGAATGAGAATAATAAAACAGAAATGAGAGAAGAAAATATAGAGTATCTACCGGATATAGATATTAATAAAGCAGATATTGTGCAGGCTATAAGCGAAATTAAAATTGGATCGGCGGCCGGGCCAGATGGAGTTCAGCGATTTTGTTAAAAAAAAAAAAAAAAAAAAAAAAAAAAAAAAAAAAAAAAAAAAAAAAAAAAAAAACTGCAAACACTATCGCGAAGCCACTTGTAATACTGCTAAGACAAAGTGTAAATATGAGCTATATATATGTTAAACATAAATTAGCATATATATCACCAATTTTCAAAAGTGGATCAAGACTAGAGGCAAGCAATTATAGATCTGTTAGTCTAACATCTCATATTATGAAAGTGTATAAAAAGTGTAGTAATAAAAAAGAAAATAATGAATCATTTGGTTAAAAATATTTATTTTTAATATAGGTCAACACGGTTTTGTGCCCGAAAAAGTACGCAAACCCAACTGATAGCACACTATGAAAACATATACAAAAATATGATAAATGAAAAAGACACAGATGTGATCTATCTAGATTTTGCAAAAGCCTTTGACAAGGTAGACCGTAATATATTAGAGAAAAAAACGAGGAAGCATAATATTGTGGGAAAGATAGGAAAATAGGTAAAAGAATTTCTGCAAAACAGAAAACAGATAGTGGTTGCAAATGACGAGAAATCAGATGAAGCTCAGGTAATATCTGGCGTGCCACAGGGTACGGTATTAGCTGCACTGCTGTTTGTTATTATGATCTCAGACATAGACTGCAATGTTAAAGACTCTGTAGTGAGAAGTTTCGCCGATGGCACAATAATAAGTAGAGAAATTACTTGTGATGAAGATAGGAACTCATTACAAAGAGATCTAAACAAAATATATGAATGGGCGGAGATAAATAGGATGGTATTTAACTCCGATAAATTCGAATCAATAAATTATGGAAACAGATAAGGAATAGTATATACATACTAACATAATAACGAGACAATCACAAAAAAGGAAGCAATAAAGACCTTGGTGTAATGTTAAACAGGAATATGTTTTGCAACGACCAAATAACAACTCTGTTGGCTAAATGTAAAGCAAAAATGGGAATACTATTCAGGCACTTTAAAACAAGAAAAGCTGAACACATGATTATGCTTTAGAAAACTTATGTACGTAGTACACTCGAGTACTACAATGTGATATGGTATCCACACTACCAAAAGGATATTGCACCAAATAGTGTGTGAACAAAGGTCCTTTACTGCTACTGCTAGAATAGAAGTTAAGGACCTTGACTACTGGGAAAGACTGCAATCTTTAAAATTGTACAGTCTAGAAAGGAGAAGAGAACGCTACATGATAATATAAGCATGGAAGCAAATCGAAGGAATTACTGAAAACATCATGGAGCTAAAAATATCAGAAAGAGCAAGCCGAGGTAGATTAATAGTGCCCAAAACTATACCAGGAAAACTAAGGAAGGCACACAAGACATCAATCCACTACGCACCAGCATCAATAATGCAGCGACTATTTAATGCGCTGCCAGCTCATCTAAGAAACATATCAGGAGTGAGTGTAGATGTGTTTTAAGAATAAGCTCGATAAATACCTAAGATGCATCCCAGACCATCCAAGACTGGAAGATGCAAAATACACCGGAAGATGCATTAGCAACTCTCTTGTGGATATATGAGGTGTCTCATACTGAGGGACCTGGGGGAACCCAAACATAGAAGAAAAGCAATAAGGTAAGGGCTCTCTGCATTGCAGATATTCCGTTTGCAATCCTAGCAAATTATAGTTTTGCAGATATTCCGTTTGTAATCCTAGCAAATTATAGTTTTGCAGATATTCCGTTTGCAATCCTAGCAAATTATAGTTTTGCAGATATTCCGTTTGCAATCCTAGCAAATTATAGGTCAACTACAATTCTTATGAACTCTCTCTCTCTCTCTCTCTCTCTCTCTCTCTCTCTCTCTCTCTCTCTGCATTTCAGATATTCCCTCGCGATCTTAGTAAATTATAGGTGAACTATGAATCTTATGAAAACACTCTCTCTCTCTCTCTCTCTCTCTCTCTCTCTCTCTCTCTCGGCATTGCAGATATTCTCTGGCAATCCTAGTAAATTATAGGCAACTACAATTCTTATGAAAACTGTGTGTGTGTGTGTGTGTGTGTGTGTGTATTGCAAACGGTTGTTTTCAGTCCTATCAAATTTCAGAGTAACTGCGATTCTTCTCAAGCTTTCTCTCCTATCCAATTCTCTGCTGCGTTTCTTTTGAATCATCCAAATTACATTATCTCTTAAATCTGTCCCGAAGACTCTATAAGTTATCTCTCCCATTCCCGGCAGATATATGAATATAATTATTTACTTTCCATTGCCGCACCTTACATCACTTCCAAGAAACGCTCCCATCGAGAGGGGTATTGCTGATTTAATGGTTCTTGGTCTCTTGCACAAATGATAGTAGTTTCACGAACCACTCAATGATCCCAGTGACTATTTCTATCAATATAAATTGCCAAATCGTTTTGAGAAGTATATATATTTTTTTCAAGTAAGGAGCTTTGAGGAAAGTACTATGAGTTTTCAAATTAAAAATTTTCATAAAATTTATTACGGGTGAAATAATTAACGTATAAAAAATCATAATGATGAAAAACTACAAAGTAACATTTGTCACTGAAAATGACTTCTTCAGAAAAGAGCAGAATTAATATAACTAAAATATAAACATAAAATGACATCAATGAATAACACTTATGTGGAAAACATAACTACGATAACAATATACTACATTTGAATAACATGGTGTTTTACCCTCACCAGTATTTTTTTCAGAATTCTTAAATCTCAGACTTTGAATTATGTAAATAGCTGAATTCCATTGAACATTAAGTTCAATCAGCGCATACTATTAGTAATAAAGGTTACTGGAATAGCATCTGAGGCCATTGAATATATTTAAAGAAACCTTTTCACACACGACACAGATTCAGGGGCAACTCTGTGTCTCTAATGACCTACACAATGAATTAGGGAACTTGTACTTAGACGGTTGTACTAGATCTCAGCCATGTTAATAGTACTTATTAGAATAGCAATCTTTCCAACAGGACTTGTTGGAAACTTGGAAGTTGACAGCTAACAGGGGCTGATCCCTCTACAGAAAAAGGGAGAATGAAACAACACACACATTTTATACACAATCACACATTATACACACATTTTATATATATATATATATATATCTATATTATACATATATATATATATATATTATTTATATATATATATATATACTGTATATATATATATATATATATATATTCACATAGCATTAAAGTTAAGTGAAGTTAACCTTTGTTATTGAGGGAAATTAGAATTTTAAATATTCTAACTAAATGTAAACACACACACAAACACACACACAAAAACAATATATATATATATATATATATATATAAATATATGTAATACATACTTCGTGTGTACAATTTTAATTCCTTCCACGAGCTCTAAATACTCCAATTCTAAGCATAATTCCCCATAACAAATAAAGGAAATTCACTCTAGGAGTACCATAAACACACACACACACATACACACAAACACACACACACACATTTTTAAAGGTTTATAATGGAATTTGGGTGAACAAATTATAACCCATAACATCAGAAATTGATAACATATCAAAAATATTATTGACGAATTAACTGGCACCTTACATTTCAGGAGAGTTGTGGCTGGCGTGAGGGAAACGAGACAGGAGGAGGAGGAGGAGAAGGAAGAGAAGGAGGAGGAGGAGGAGGAGAAGGAGGAGGAGGAGTGGGTTACTAGCTTGAAGGATTATCTCCTGAGAGCAGTTTCTCACTTGAACGACGTTCACTATCTCCAACAGAATCAATGAATTTACACTTAATGGACACTTGGTTGTCTTCTTATCAAACTAACAATCAATTCTGAAAAAAAAAACCTTTAAAGATATTGTTACTGTTGCCTTTTCTTTAAATGAACATGAACATTTGGTAAAATCCCATAAAAACAGCGTGAACACGTCATGAACGGTGTATGGGCAGGGCATAACGCATTTCGTGCTGGTCTCGTTAGTGCCTGTCCCAAAACATTTGTATACAGAGAAAAATTTTGCTCGCACACCAATATAGTGTCCTAAACCAATTAGAATTATTCTTGGATACCGATTTGCTTGTATAATGAGTTACTCGTAAAACGAGGTAAAAGAATACTGTCTGTTTTTGATGGATATATATATATATATATATATATATTTGTGTATGAATGCAAAACATACGCTTAATTCCAAAATACAACTGAGAGCTCAAAAGCCGACAGTAAAAATTTCTTGATACCATTGTATATCTACAAATATTTTCATCCATATAAGGACTTGGATTTTTGGAAAAGAGAGAGAGAGAGAGAGAGAGAGAGAGAGAGAGAGAGAGCCAACTGGAGGATAACTTCACATACAATAAAGAAAAGTGAGCGGGAAGTAAAGTAGAGGGCTAAAAAATAGGTGCTCATGTGGATGAAGGGACGCCTTAAGATCTTTCTGGAAGGTCCAAAGATTGTTTGGGATGCAACAGTTAGAAAGGCTGAATTGAGAAGTTCCTGCGTTGCACGATTTGCCTGGTGGTCTTCCTTCATACTTTGAGTGTTTTTTAAAATTGTAAATATATTCATATTCATGATGTAGTTTTTCCTTCCACAATGCTATGTTGGCAAAGCTAATGAATTATCCTCTATCGAACATCAAATATTGAGATTCTGTGACTTATGTGATAGAGTCGCCTGGATTTCCCAGCCCAACACATTAAAACTCACGGATGAATCTCCTGGATTATACATTTTTAACTTTGATGCCAGAGACACTGTTTACTGGCTCCGTCTCTTTCCTCAAACTCTGAGAAAAATGAGGCTTTACCTTTTGTTCGTCTCTCTAATCCTCTCTCTCTCTCTCTCCCCCATTCAGGTACAGTCATTAATCACGTAATTTTTTCGAGATAACTGAATTATTCTCTCTAACTATTATCAATCACGCGAGGAAGAAAAGCACTCCTTTGATTTATCATCCATTTGTCTTTTGTTCGTAACCTGCTGAAGTGAAAAACAATTAGCTTGAAGAATTTCCAAAGATTTTTGCTATTTTCTATGTAATAACTTTTCTTTCTCCATGAAAAAATAAACTTGGACTTATAGGTTCCCTAAGCCTCTTCCGTTAATTAACAGTTGC
>NC_090729.1:2816819-2819319 GCF_036898095.1 Palaemon carinicauda
TATTTGAGAATCGGTTATTTTTCGAAGTTGTGGATATAATGTGGACGCACTAGTCTAGCTGATAACTATCACATTTCTATAACTCAAATGATATGAAAAAATAAAAATTCAGAATGCCTGTAATTGAAAAATCTGAATCACTATCCAGAAATGGTCTTTTTTATAGGTTGGTGTTTAGCTTTGCATAGCCTTTATTACAATTACAAGATAAAAACATTCATAGACTTTGGTAATGAAGTTACTAAGATTTGTCTTGACAATAGTTCTGTTTTTCATCGTGCTATTAATGAAGAACTTTCTTTTCAAACTTATGACAAATCAGAGTTGGCAATTGGCTGTCTCTTCTTGGTACCATTATGGATTTTCTAAAGTAAGAACGTGGAAAGTGTATAAAAGCATATAGTGAATATATTTCTATATGTCTTTACTGATTACGAAATATGCAGCATAAAACACAGATTTAAGCGTACATATATCAGTAAACCGGATATATACAAAATAAGTAAATAGCAATGTTTCAATTTCCTTCGCCTGTAGTATAGCGTATCCAAATGTACTTAGTACACTTGGCTTCATTAATTTCGGTACACTGGTAGATTTACGGTAAACCTGCCAGCGTAATGGCATTGATGAAGATAGCTATGTATCGTAATTAATGAAGCTAACTGTAAATCTGCCAATGTACAGTTAGCTTCATCAATTCCGGTACACTAACGTCTCCTTAGCTTCCAGAGAATTGTACCGGAATTGATGGAGCCAACTGTACCGGAATTAATGAAGCCAACTGTATGTCTGCCAATGTACGGAATTAATGAAGCCAACTGTAAATCTGCTAGTGTACTGGAATTAATGAAGCCAATTGTAGATCTCCCAGTGTACTGGAAATAATGAAGTTAACTGTACTATAATCATACTCAAAAGCTTCGAAAGAAAACATTCCTTTCATACAGATGAAAGCGGCCAAGAAAGAAAAAAACCACCACCGCTGTTTACTCCTGATTGCGGAAAACATAACAATACCAGGAAGCAAAAAAACATGCAAATCTAGACGAAAAAATAATAATGGTGCTCCAAGCCAAGGCTGGCCGACGGCTGCTGCAGCAAGGGTACAGAAATTAAACATTCAGGAATCTAAATTTGGTCAACCACAGATTCTCAGAAACGCGAAAGTTCTGTAATTTCACAAAGATGCCCCCCCCCCATGGCCATTCATTATGAATAATGCATGCAACAAGAATAACACGTTGTGTTTGAGGGAAAGATTTTTAATTGGATAATATTCTGTTTTTCCTTCACCCCCATATAATATTCTTATTGGAATAATAGAGATAAACGTAAAAAAAGAAATTAAAAACTTCCAATGACTTAAAATCTATGTACAGTATTTTCAGCGAAGTGTTGAAAGACTTCATTAATTCTCATCGTAATTCAACTTAACTGAGCCACTCCAAAAATGTACCTAATTCTTCCCAATTACCAAAAAATTTGAGCAAACCTTAATGTTTTCTCTTTTCATGTTTTTGTTAATTATCACGAAATTAATAATCTTAACCATTCCTTCAGAGGATGTTCCAAGAAAATTCATTAGTCACGAACAGACTCAGGAGACGAACAAAGCAACTAAGTCACATAATTAAGCTTCATTATGATAAAAAGAATATTGCAGGATAAATTCTCCATTTTACGAACTCTTCTTCCTTTTAAAGACTTTGTAGTGTTCTGAAAAATAAACACTTTCACTGGAACTTCCACACTGCAATTGAATTAATATATACTTACATAGCTATATGACACACAGACACACACCCGTATATATATATATATATATATGTGTGTGTGTGTGTGTGTGTGTGTGTTTGTGTATATATATATATATATATATTTATATATGTATACACACACATATATATATATATATATTTATATATGTATACACACACACATATATATATATATATATATAATAGTAAAACCTCTTATCCTACTCTATTGCAGTCTAAGCACAACTGCGGCAGCAGAATTCCGCGGATAATACGCAATATAAACTCTAAGATTTTTTCACACTCGTAAATATTGACTTAAAAAATAAAATTGTACTTTATATGGAAATGCAGTAAAGGAGTAATGTCTATACTGCAATAACGACATAGTACATTACATTAAAATCTTTTACTGGCATTATCACTATTCCCACCTCTCTCCCTCTCTCTCTCTCTCTCTCTCCTCTCGCTCTCTCTCTCATAATAAAAATAAAAGTTGTATAGATTTAACCGTACATACTTTACCATAAGCTAGAATAATGATGGTTTTGTTAAAATATGTTATTTAAGTTCGAAATAAAATGAAGATGGAATTTATATAAAATTAGTGGTAAATCTGACAACTTTCTTGACTGTTCAAAAAAAAAAAAAAAAAATAAATAAATAAAATAAAATAAAAAATTCATTAAAAGAACGCTATTTAAGTTATCATAACGTGCTACCATGAAATTCTTCTTAAT